>NC_143570.1:87394545-87545227 GCF_054136105.1 Typopeltis vanoorti
TCCAACGGATGAAAAACCCCAAGTTTGAATCTGATCTATGATATGTAGGCTTTTCAACTGAAGATGAGTTTAACCAATCTCATATGGCAATAATAAGGCAAGGTTTTCACTCCTCCTGGTAAACTGATTTTTCATCTTAAAATCTCAAAAGACAAACTAACAAGAGAATATGCACAATTAATAGATATAGCTATACAGATTAAATGCCTCTAAGTTACTAGGCAGTGAAAGATCAAGTCACATTAATGGAGAAAATGAAAATATAAGTAACAGAGCATAGTTTAGTGAATATTCAAAGCTGATGTAACTACTATGCATATGGAGACAGATGATCATGGAGGGGGGGATAGAAAGTTCTGATAAACACCTAGAACAAATATGATATTAAAGCAGATATAACCATAAGAAAGGACGTATCTTGAAATCCTTTAACCCCCAGTTTCATCAAATTGTAATAATTTGTTCTTTTTCTTTTCAATCACTATATAAGAAGACATAATTAATTTTTGTTCTAGGTGTTTATCAGAACTTTTCAGATCCTCCCACCTTGTATATATCGAATTGCTATATAACAAACTGAATAAGAGGACAGGGTATCACTGTTTCTCATAGGATAGATGAATAATGCAGTTAAGGATTTCTGCAGAGTACTCTTAACATTGAACCTGGTAACCATGGGTATACACTGGCTAGTAACTATTCCAGAGTCTCTCCAAACTTTTCTGAGAACTGAAACAGTCAGATTCTTGAATGGACCTAGATGGATTTTTTTTTTTTTTGTACTGATGCTAATCATTATGTAAAATTAAAAATTCTAAAAACTGGGGAGGGAAGATAAACAAATTGAACAGGCCCACTGTACTGTACCTTTCTTCTCTTTAACTGAAACTACTGAAGCACATGCATAATGAACCCAGTTATGCATAATTCTAATCAGGTATCCTGATTATCAGATGAATCATAATAGTTTCATAGGCACTGGTTAGATATGGATTGAGGCTGAAGTCTAGTGCAAACAAATCCAGTGCTGCGAATGAATCCATACAATCACTGACCCTAAATCCACTTATGTGCAAAACTGAATATATGACATCAAAATCTCTGATATGAAGATGAATGGCACATAAATACATACCAAAAAAACTTAACTTTCATTTTAATTTCAAGACTTGGAATTTTTTCTTGTCATTTAATCAAATTTGCCTTACACCTGGCATATAGCATACTCACCTAAATAACTGTATTTGTCGACTGGTGATTTATCTGTAAATGGTCCCATATACCAAGCCTTATCAGCATGCAGAGTATAAGGAACACTGTTAGTAAAAATTGTTCCACGCCAAGTATAGGGCCCAGGTGTTCCAATTACTATGCTGTCATCCTAAACAGAGTATAATACTTGAGCACATAAATATATTTCATATGAATTTAATTTGCAATAATAAATTACCATTATATCTAAAAAAAGAAATTGGAAATTTTTATAGCAATCATTTTGGATCCAGCACTATTATGCATAGTAATGCATAACGTCTAATTGTTTTAATTTGGGAAATTTAACCATTTTGATACGTTAGAAACAGATGCATTTTTTCAGAACTATGTGCTAGGGATTTTTTTGATTTTCATGTGTGTAAGTATGCATTTTCTGAATGACAAACCATTCAGTTTTGCAAGGGAGGAAAAGTCAAGTTTCTGAGATAGCAACTCTGCCCTCTTCATGTGAGACCAAATTAAAGACAAATTTAAACTGAAAAGACCTAAGTTCCTTGAATCCTAAAATAATTCCTTCCCAACCAAAAATCTAAAGATTACACTTTTTCTGAAGAACATATGAAAGGAAGTTGTTTCAAAACCAAGAAATAGAGGAATAAATGATGAGGAAGGAAAATTCTTTAAGTTTGGAGTTGAATTGTGAACAGATGGTTACTGGTTTATCTTAGCAGATTTAAAGTAAGGTGGAAGATGATGCTATTTCTGAAAAAGAGCAACAACAGAAATATCTTAAAACTGCATGTGGCAGAAACTAATAAAGTGAAAACTAAAACTTGAAGAAAGATTGATCAATCTTATTCTGAATTGCTCAAGGCTAAAAACTTCTTGATTCTCTTTTAAAGTTGATGCTTTCTGCTTCTTGAAGGAATGTGTATTATGAAACATACTTTTCTTCTTTTGGTACATTTCTGAAGGCAGAAATATGCATTCCACTGTAAACAAAATTGAGAGCAAATGTACTGCTGATCACATTTCTCCCTATATACCCTCAAGAATATTTTGCGAGGGATACATAAGGCTAACGTACTACCTAAGATTTCTTCCTACCCATTGGTATAGTCTGATACAGCTTCCTTCAAACACCTGTTAATCATCTCACTTGCACAGCTAACATATTTTTTGCCGATGCATTGATAGTGTTTCTAACTATCCTTTAAATTCTTATCATCACGTGTTCTTTCATAACTGAAAATTTCATGTCTGGCAACTTACCATCTCAAGAGTGCATGATCACCCTTCCCAACTGGAAGTACTGTGGATGTCTTGGTTATTGACAAACTTGCAGATATTATGAGATCTAGTGCTCTCAAATCCCCTCCATCACATGTTGTTTCAGGTAATATCTCTTGGAACTATATAAATTTAATTTCCTTCCCTCCACATGATCTTTCCAATTTATGTTCCCATAATTGAAGTTCTCCATAATACTTACTCATCCCCAGCACTTATGGCACCAACTTTCAAAACACATTTACTTACCAGTCTTACTTTCATTCCACAAATCTTCCCTCCTTTTAAATAATACACCTCATACTCTCTCTCTCAAATCTCACATGTGAAATTCACCCACCATTGTTCTGCATAGGTGCCACCAGAGCTATCATGAAAGTTTGTTCAGTTTGTGCAAGGCACAAAGTTGCCATGTCTAAGAACACCATTCACATTGAGACCATCTTTCCTATTCTGAAATTTTTTCATCTTTATTATTATTATTGTACAAGCCCAGTTGACAAAATGCATTGTTGTGTTGAAAGATAGCACTTTGATCAGGGTAGACCTCCTGAAGATACGGATGGAGATGGTCAGCTAACAGATCTCTGTAGCATTCAACATTTGTGGGGATGATAACCAATGGACCTAAGGCATGACAGGAAAAATGCTCCCCAGACCATAACACCACCTCCACTGTGCAACTAGGGGATAGGGCTTCATGCTGTTTATGCCAAATGCAAACCCAGCTCAGCATCATGAAATAGGAAACAGGACTCATCACTCCAGATGACCATCTTCCATCTATGAATAGTCCATTGCCAACATTCCTTGGCACATGCAAGGTGTTGTTTGTGATGCTTTGCCATCATCATGAATATCCTTGTGGGTCTTTGGCTGTGGAACCCCACACAAAGCAAGTTACAGCACATGGTGCATGTGGAAATAGGTCAAAATACCCCACTGCTGTACTAGTGGGTGAGCTATGCAACTGTTGCAAGTCATTGCTAAAATAACAGCTGTGACACCTAGCGCTCACCTCTAGGATCAATCATGCATAGCTGACCAATGTGAGTCTTTCTGCTTAATGTCTGTTTATGGTTAATCCAGTCCAGGTACACTCTTGATACAGTAGTAAAGGAGCAACCAACAAGCACAGCTGTTTCCAAAATACTGGCACATGCCCTCTGGGTCCAACCATCAGCCCATGGTCAAACTGGATGACAAAATTTGAGCACAATGGTCCATGTGTGGTTAGACAATGCCATACATAGAGTCGCCATCACCTACATGTCAATTTATTTTTATCATAGCAGCAATATGAGTGCAGTCTTTGCAATGCACCCTTGGAATTTTTGTCCAGTGTCCACCATCACCCCCAAGAATCTGAATAACATCCACTTCCTGAAGTTCAGCTGCACCAATACAGTCTATCTATCCCAATGGCTTTAACAGGCCTTTAAGGCCCACAACCTTCCAAGCATGCTTGGATTTCGTAACCGAAATACGAGGATAGAATGGTCACTCCTATGCCTCAAGGTATTCTTGGCTGTATCCCTGTGTGTTCACGGGGCCGGTTTGCCTGCTTGCGGGATGAAAAACACCAGATAAACTGGCGGAAAAAAACCTACTGCCTGCGCCCAAGACCGGCTAACTTGGCTATGGCTGAGGAAGATCCTTCAGCTCCTCACGTCTCCGACGGAAATCAAACCTAGGACACTCCTTCCCCAGGCATATGGTTGCGAAGCGCAAAGCCACTAGGCTAACCGCACGGACGCACCAATACAGTAAGTAGCCTAATATCTCTGTATTTCCCCAAGTGTAACAACTTGCATTTATTGATATTAAAACTATAACAGCACTCATCTGTCCAAGCTAAAATTCATATCTTGTCTATCTATTCAAATCTTCCCATAAAAAATTAATATCAGCAATACTTCTGACAGTTTCTACCTAGCTTTGCATCATCAGCAAACATTTGAAGATCCTCAGTCAATCCATATGAAATATCATCAACAAGTAATTTAAACAGCAGGTGCCCAAGAACAGAACCTCCAAAGGCACGCCACAGGTCACTTTCCTCTTCTGAGACACTGCTCCATCATACACAACTTGTTAGTATCTTTCAGAAACCAATCTTCACTCCATCTAGCAAATCTATTATCTAGTCCCATTTTCTGCAGCTTATACATCAACATGTCAATCAATCAAATGCCTTTGCAAAGTCCAAGAAAAAATATTAATAAAAAAAATCATTATATATGAAGCAGACCATCCCTTTCTCTGATCCTAACTCTGATTTTCATTCATATCCTTATCATCTCTACCTTTTTGCACTGAATCACCTCTGCCTTGCCATAATCACTTCTTTACCTTTGTGTATCAATCTTCATCTTCTCCTTCCATAACCTGCTTCTCAACCTCTCTCTGACCCTCAGCGATACTTATTTCACATGAACACTATGTACTCTTAGTAAACAACTGCTTTAACTGCACTACCGGCCAGGACATACATATACGTCCACATTTCCATGGATGTGAAGTGCATATTAAAATTGTAATACCATTGATATTGCATTGAAATTTATGATGGATATGAAGCTTTTGAGGGTGCGTATTTGATCTTTAATGGCCGGTAAGGTGGTTAAATGACCAACACCAAACCCATTGGAATGCAACCCATCAGCTTTGAACTATTCTAACTTCCCTTCAAATTCACTCCATACATTCCCAAATTGAACACTCTTTGCCTGAATACAATTCAGTCATCTTTTCATTCAGCATCATTGCTCTGCTTCTCAGTTGACTACTATTATATCTGGGCAAGAAACTAACCACTTTTCCAATGATACTATTATCCTTCACCTCCTACAACAACTTCAAATCCTTTTCCACATTCTTTTTCTCACTATCCAAGTCATTTGTGCCCTCCACGAATTCTGACATCTGCTCTTTCCTTTTATGCAAAGCATCTGATATTGTTTCACTGATTCATGAAAATTGGAAAACATGTCTTACATACCTTATTATTTACCACACCTTTAATGATCGAATTACTATATAAAGTCACCCTATCATATTCAGATTGCTTCTGTCCATTAATCTCCTCCTCATTTAAATCTTTAGATCCTTGCTTCTTCCTATTAACCACCTTCTCATTTACATTAGTTAATCTCTTTAAAAATGTTCAAATTTTCTCCCCCAAACATTTAACCGGACTCTTCATTTTCATTAACTCTTGCCTACGCACTTCCATGTCACTTCTATAATTATCATCACCAGCACTTCCATCCATTTTCTGATTACTTCTGGTGACACCATTCTTGTTTTTGGAACAGCTTAACCTTTCATCACACACTTCTTACACATCATAATACATTCCGTCTTCTAATTTAATCTAACAATCCATAAATCTTTAATATTTATGGTAACAATTGTCATAGCATATCCACTGAGAAAAGTCAAGGGGAAAAACTATCTCTGAACTGAAACCTTTCACAATGCTAGTGTACACTTCTTTATTGCTGCTATATAAAGTCACATAAGTAACAATAAAGATTTCATTATCCTCCTCTTATTTATGTGATGTTTAGATTAATACCACATAAATTAATTACATTTTCTTATAAATTTCATTCAAATAAAATTAATTTCATTTTCAGGAAAATTCGCCAAATATTTTGGAGCATATAAAAAAAAAATTAAAGTAGTGTCATTATTTTAGCACTCATTTTTTTTTCTTTAATATAAAGTAAAATAATCTTCTTTTAGAGCCTCCATAGCTCAGTCAGTATGGACAAAGCCCTTTAGTTGGAAAGACCAGGATTCAATACCCGTCCATGACCGAGGAACCTTTATCTGGTTTCTTTTGACTAAAGGTGAGTTAGCCTATCTCAAAGAGAGGTAGAGGGGTTTTTTTTTCCTTCCTGGAAACTCAGGTTTTTTGCTTCTCAAGAGCAGGCAAACCGACTGCGTGAACACACCCTTCTACAGACAAAAATACCCCCTCCCCCAATGTCAGGCCCTGCAACGAGTCAGTTGGGACTGCACGTAAAAGTCGCATCATGTAAAAGGCCAACCCCAAACAGATGGGATAAGACACAAGAGGAAGAAGAATGTAATCTAATCTTCTTTTAATGAGGCCTTTGTCCAGCAATGGACAGAAAATGGCTGAAAAGAAGAAGAATGTGACATGAATGATAGAAAACTTTGAGAACAATAAGTCTTGATAAATGTTTTTATTCTTTATACCTATAATCATTGTTGAAATTAATATTATAAAAAAGATTAGAGATAATCTTTAAAACATAAGAAAAGTAGGAATGGTATCTATCAACTAAGTATGCAATCTCTGAATGTATTTCAGAAAAATCAGCTATACTTTATGTTATATTATCTCATATTATGTAGGTTTCCTATTCATCTTTTGCCTTTATACAAGTTGGCATCCTTCCTACATTCTCAAACATATATTTGATCTACTTACATGCTAGAGTCTAATCAAAAGCCTTGTTCATACATGCTATTATACTTTTGCCAAAAAGAGAGGTTACTGTGGTAGAGTTAATGAAAATGATACGCAGTGCACAGGAATGAATTACACAACACTCGAATATTGTTGTGTAAATCATTATTACAATATTTATCGCTGTCACAGATACATTATGGGAGATATCATATATAAAACCTTAATATGCGCACAGGCAAAACAAATGAATTAAATTATTAGACTAAAACTTTACATCCCAGATTGGGTGCTTCTATGGAGATGTTAGCTTTGGGTGCCAAACAGAGGGTCTTAGAATGATGGTTTTTTCATAACTGAGGCCATTTCATTGATCCATATTTAGTTACTAAAACAATCCAAACCAGTTAGTAGGCTGGTTCTTAAAATTGTTGTTGCTGATTTGAAAAAAAAGTCTGTTTGTACTTAATTGTGATAAAGCACAGTAGTTTTTTCTTTTTGATTCTGTAAGCAGTGTCCACAGCATGGTCTGCTAGCTCTCACTGTCCATAGATGGGACAGAAGATGTTTTTTTTATTATCTTCCAGACAGCTGCTGGAAGATCTTTCAGTCTGTCTACTAGACTAACTTACAGGAGCAAGTGTAGCAAACTCAATAGGAGAGCCAAAAAGCTGTACAGAGACTGCATTTCTTTAAGGTTCCTTATTCTTTCTAAGGAGCCCTGTATAATGGGACAGTAATAGCATTATTATTGTATGTAGGTTGGTGAGGGATTAAGCATTTTGCTGATTCTTTTGGAAATGTATTGTGGCAGATATGTTTAAACTCAATTGAGAGGAATGTCTGGTAACCTAGATTGATGCTCTGTTAGCAAGTGTTTTTGCTTTATTTGTCAATCTTCAATTATTTTAATTTTTTTCTGTTCTCTAACATGCTGTAGCTGCCTTAAATGCTTAGATAAGCAACTGTTAACATTTTGCTTTGTTTGAGTTGTTTGCTTTTCATGGATAGGCTGTAATAACTGACCCAAAATATTTATGTAATGAAACAAGCAGTGATAGCACAGTGTTAAAAAACACTCAACAGGCATACAGTCAGGAATACATATCCATACTTGAAGTAGAAAAAGTCATCAAAGGCTTGAAATGTGGAAAGGCAGCAGGAGTAGATGATATTCAACCAGAAATGCTGAAGTATGGTGGTATAAAAGTCTTACAGTGGCTGCACTGCATAGTTCAGAAAGCCTGGACAGAGGGACAAATTCCTGATGATTGGAGTAGAGCTCTAATAGTACCCATATATAAAAAGGGAAATAAAACTGAATGTGAGGATTACAGAGGTATTTCCCTACTGAGTGTTCCTGGCAAGATCTATGCAAGTATACTTGAGAAACAGTTGAGAAGAATTGTGGAAGAACAAGCTGGATTCAGGCCAAATAGAGGCTGTCAGGATCAGATCTTCACTCTACGACAAATAGTTGAGAAAGCATGGGAATATAACAAGGATCTGTATTTAAGTTTTGTCAATCTGGAAAAGGCATATGAAAAGGTGCCAAGAGAGAAGCTATTTAATACACTAGTTATATGGTGTCAATGGGGCATTATATCAAGCAATACTTAGTCTGTATTTGAGTTGCAAGTCAGCAGTTAGAATTGAATGAAGTACAGGAAGATGGTTTAATGTTAAATCTGGTGTGAGACAAGGATGTACATTATCCCCTCTGTTATTCATTATCTATATGAATCACATTATGAAGGAAAGTGGTATTAAACATGATATCAAAATTGGAGATGTTAATGTCAGCTCTTTGCTTTATGCGGACGATGTTATACTTCTAAATAAATCCGCTACAAGTTTGCAAGATTCCCTGACTAAATTGAATAACTGTTGTAATAGATATGGTATGAAGGTCAGCATTAAAAAGAGAAAGACAATGAAAATGGGTAGAATTGTTGAAAATGTCAACTGTATTGTGAATGGGGAACCTATGGAACAAAACATTTCAGCTACTTAGGCACGATTTTTACTGAAGATGGTAAATTAAATATGGAAATAGACAACAGAATCAACAAAGCTGGTATAGTAGGAAGTCAAATGAATAAATTCATATGGAATAAGAGAGAAATTAGTCGGAACACTAAATTAGCTGTATACAAGACAGTGTTCTCTGCCAGGTTGGCAGGAAAACGACCCAGAGGAAGACCAAGATATAGGTGGATTGATACGGTACAAAGTGCCTTAGACGATAGAAATATAAGATCTGATAATGATAATATTGGAGTCTTGACAAGTAACAGAATGATTTGGAGGAAAATTGTAGATAGGAAGTTAGTAATGATGTAAATTTTTCATGTAGTATTATCATATCCTGCACCCCTTGAGGGTACATATCAGGAATTTGATGATGATGAAATATTTATGTTTTCTTTTACAAACATTACATAATCTGCTGTTACTACTTTACTTACATGTATTCACATGTCGAGATAAATTAATTTTTATACACATTTTTATGTTGTTCATATATATGGATGCTAAGTGATCAACTAACTGGCTGATAGATATAGCATCTATTTATCTATGAGATTAGGAAACTGAAAATTACATGGAAGTACATTTCAGTGTGCAACCAATGGGTGAAAATTTGATAACTTGAAATTTGAGTTTCAGCCCAAGAAAGTTTCTGAAAAAGTTTTTTTTTTCTTTGAAAAAACTTTATCCTTTAAAACTGCACAAGATATGTCCGAATTATTATTATTATCATCCTAAGACCCATTGGAGTCAAAACTTCTTCCACTTGGCAGGGCTTAAAAAAAAAAATAATAAACAGAAGCCCCACTTTCACTACCTTTCTATATTTCTGCAGTTTAAGAAAATTTAATTAAAAATGAAAAGAGAAATTGATATTTTGTTTTCCAAAAAATTCTGCAGGGATCCTAAAAGCAGTCTATTATAAGGACATCCTCATAAAAATTACATTTGTAGAGTCCACATTACTTACTAAACAAGAGGAATAAAAAAATTATATCATCTAAGTAACTATGGAAAGAAACATCATACCATTACAATTTTCTAGGTTCCATATCAGAAATAAACCCGATTTTCACTTATTTCTGATTATTATGCGACACTTCCAAGGAGTCCAAAGACTCATCAAGGGAGGGCACCTACTCTATAACTCTCCATATCCATGACTCAATCCATCAACTACAGTGAACCGCATCATGTACACCAATGCCATCTACTGCCCATTACCCCCACTAGTGCTTTCACAGACAATCACAAACATCCATGCCTATGGCAGGATTCGAACCCACAGTCTTTTGGCTGGAGAGCAGATACACTAACCACTCAGCCAATCAGGCCAACCTGCTGTTACTACTGTACTTACATGTATTCACATGTTGAGATAAATTAATTTTTATACACATTTTTTATGTAGTTCATATATATGAAGGTTAAGTGGTCAACTAACTGGCTAATAGATAAAATATATATTTACTTATGAGATCAGGAAACTGAAAATTACATGGAAGTACCTTTCAGTGTGCAACTGATGGGGGAAAATTTGATAACTTGAAATTATGTGATATATGAAATTAATTTTATTAAATTCTATTAAAACAAAGCAATACATACCTCAGCTATGTCACCACTAGTACCAGCTTGGCAGTAACCAAACTGTTCATGGGCTTTGTTTACAGGACGGTTGAAGCATGGCTCCCAAGGACGATGGTACTGTAAATTTTGCTTCATGGAGTAGCAAAGACCCTGACCCCACTGAAAATCTGGGCCTTGAAGAATATAACGGTGAGCACAGGCCTAAGTAAATATAATTAATTAACTTTTCTTTCATTTTCTTTCCAAAACTCATTGCAAGAAAATAATAAGAATAAATAAATGACATATATAAAACAAAACTCCCTTATAAAATTTTCCCTATCTGAGATATAAATAAATATAAATAAGATATAAATAAATACTGGCAACAAATTATTTCT
Source organism: Typopeltis vanoorti (assembly GCF_054136105.1). Classification (NCBI taxonomy): domain Eukaryota; kingdom Metazoa; phylum Arthropoda; class Arachnida; order Uropygi; family Thelyphonidae; genus Typopeltis; species Typopeltis vanoorti. The sequence continues at coordinate 87,405,496 of NC_143570.1, forward strand.
TTCCAACACCTAGTAATTCGACCACACCATAATGCCAAGTAAAATATAAGATCACACAAATAAATATCATATCTCAAGATCAAAAGCAGCATGTGTTGAATGATGAATTCATCATGAAGAACAAAACATTGACCATGAGAGAAAAAAGTGTGGTGATCCCATTGTAATAAGTTTTGATCAGACCACATCTAGATTGCTGTGCTCAGATCTGGTCACCAGGAGTTGATGAGGATAGACTGAAGACATGCAGAATGCAGAGTCTGGTGGATAAAAGACTGGGGGGGGGGGGGTTATGACAAACAGTTAAGCTATTTAATGGTTGTTAATGTATTAACACTGAGGAGATTTTTCATGTTTATATATTAACATAAACAAGTGTCAGAAGAGTTTACAATGAGAACAGAGAGAGAGAAAGGGGAAGGTTATGTACAGAGTGATTATAAAGTCCTTGTGCAACTCAAATAAGTTTGGATGTACATATAATAGAAGTACACTGTATTATATGTACATAAAGTGTAATTCTCATAGTTTTGATGTATTAGTGTTGCCAATTTTTTTGTTAATTAATTTTAATTTAATTTTCAGTATATGTAAGAGCTTTGAATAAGAAGGGTATATGAAACCACACATCATCATCAACAACCATGGGTCCAATGCCCGTAGGTGTCTGCTGCCATCTTGATATGATTCTTCCATTGCATTCTATTTTGTGCAAGATGACTCAGTTTGTATATAGAGTTTCCGCACTATTTGACGATGTCATCGCCCCATTCTCTGTTTGGTCTTCCTCTTTTGTTCTTTCCTTCAATCATTCCAAACAGCAACGTTTTTAATTTTCTCTGGACACTGAATTAGAAACTTGACAGAAATCACTGGTTTCTGTATAGACATACAACTGTGAATACCAATCTTCTTCAATTCCCTGTGCATATTTCGGTGAGATATGGGTCAGGAACAGCCTTCATTAAATGCTTCGGTCAATTGCTACACACACATAGGAAGTTCTGTTTGTCTATATAAGTCTTCTCAGATGACAGTGATCTCATTTCTAACAGACTGTCTTAGGACAGTTATGTCTTATATCTATAACATAAGACAGTTATATCTATGTTTCCTCTTCACTTCATTGGGAGCATAAGGTCTCAATTAGTATCTATAGTGTATTCAATCAAGGTACTGGAAAGGCTGGTTAGGAATCTATCTAAAAGTGAACAGACAATATTAGAAAGGATCCTCTATAGAAGACAGCATGGTTTTATTAAAGATGGGTCTTGCTTTAGGAATCTGGTCATGTTCTATAACAGTGATAGCAGAGTTGAACAAGGGGGGGGAGGCTGTATATAACACAACACTTCGGGAATTTAGTAAGGCATTTGACAGGATTCCACATAGGAATTTATTACACAAACTCAAAAAATGGGTTAGCAAAATAAACTTTTAACATAGTTTGGAGAGTGGCTGACTGACAGCTATCAGGAAGTGATGTATGGTATAAAAGTAAGCACAGACTTAGAGGTGCACCATAGTGTTCTTTACTGGCCACTATTGTTTAACAAATGTATTAATGACACTGGGGAGCATTTTAAGTGTGATATTCAGTTATTTTCTGATGATGCTAAGTTAGGAATAGAGAAATAAGGAATGTAGCTGAAACGGAAACAGCATCTCTATAGGCTGAACAGCCAGCTTGGTTGGCTCAGTGGATAGCATACTCACTCTTTGACCAACAGGCTATGGATTCAAATCCCACTGTGGGCATGAATATTTGCAAAAGTCTACTCTGGACAAGTTTGTATGGCGAGTTTTTAAGGTCTGTCTTAAAATATAAATGAATAAAAATTGACAAATGGCAATGTTGAATGTCACCAAATATAACATTAGGCATTTTGGATGAATGATATCACAGGCAAAAGTATTTTATTAAAAGGAAATGGTCAACAGTCAATGAAGTTAGAGACATGGGGGTTATTTGTACAGTGAATTGAAGTTTAGAAGACACATTGCTAAGTTGGTCAAGTAATTGCATCGGTAACAACCACTAAGAAAAACCACTTGAAGTAATCTTCTTCTGCAGCTTGTCCCACTTAAGTGGGGTCGCTGTTAATGATGAATCTCCTTCACATCCTCCTGTCTTGGGCTGTCACCACATCCAAGTTCTTCATCCTCAAGTCCTTATAGTAATATAACTTCATTATTACTCGAAGTAATAATGAAGTTATTATATTACTTTAAAGGCTTTGATAAGACCACATCTAGATTACTGTGGGCAGATATGGTCACCTGGTTTCCAAGTCTATGGCCCTGGAACACAGGGAAACAGATTAAAAAAAACTGAAATTAAGCAGTGCTTAACTAAGATGATAACCTATAGAACTGTATATGAGGAGAGTGTAGGAGAATGTGATCTTCAAAGTTTGAGGAACAGATGGAAGATAAGCAATGTGATAGCAACATACAAGTTAGTAAGTGAATCTAACAGAATAGGCCAAGTGAGATTTTGCCATTTATGGATGGAGGTAGAACTATGGGTCATGGGAGGTAGAAATTGGGTAAAGATGTTAGGAAGCATGTGAGGTCCAGTTTTTTTTTGCATGTGATAATTGTGTGGAATGGCCTATTAGATGCTGTGAGTGCATCTTCAGTAAATGTGTTCAAGGAAAGATATGACAGGTATTTAAAATGCGAGTTTCTAAATGGACCCTTCTTTGGTAAGTCCTTGAACTCTTGAGGTGCATTTATAATAATATTAATCATCATCAAATTCTTGATATGTACCCTCAAGAGTTAGGGGGAGGGATAATAGAGGATATTATTATAGCAAATACATAAAAGTTCACATCACTGCCAATTTCCTATCAGCAATTTATCTCCAAAATTAATCTGCTATCTGTCAGGACTCCAATGTTGTCAGATCTCATATTTCAGTCTGCTAACACACTTCTTGCTATATCACACCAACTAGATCTTAGTCTTTCTCTGGGTCTTTTTATTGCCATCCTGGCAATAAAAACTTGTTTTGCTAACCTTTCTTCTCCTATTCTGTTTAAGCAACCATACTACCACAGATTATCTCTGCTTACACATTCCTGAAAGGTAACAATATCAAGTTCCTTCCTTAATATTCTAATTTTTAATATGGTTCTGCCACAAATGTCATACGTTCACTCCCCTAATTTTTCTCACAATTTTTATATCTATGGCCTTCAAGTTTGGTGAACTGTTTCATTTCTAACACAGCTCTTTGATCCATAAGTTAAAAGTGGTTTGAAACTGTGTACCACTAGTTTGGTATTTTGACTAATTTCTTATTCCATATAAAACTTATACAATTGACTTTTCTTTATTTTGTACACAAGTTTTAGCTTTAAAAATTATGCCTAAATAGCTGAAATGTTTGCTTGTTCTATAGATTCTCTGTTCAGAATGAACTTAATGCTTTCAGTTCTCATGCTTATATTCATATTCGTTGTCTTTTTATTGTTGATTTTCATATCAAATTTATTATAGCTTATTATTCAATTTAGTTATGGAATCCTGCAGACTTTGATTAGATTTGTTTCAGGATACATCACCAAATAAAGAGTTGAGTTGAACCAATTTTGATATCAGGCCTAATAACACATTCCTTCTTAATGTGATCCATATACATGATGAGTAATAATTGAGATAATGTGCATCCTTGTCTCACACTTAATTTAATATCCAACTATCTTCTCATTTCTCAATTCTAACTGCTGACTTACCACTCAAACATGGACTATGTATTGATCAACATAATGTGCCATTTACACCATATAATTGTAATGTTTTGAACAGTACCGTGTCATAAGAATTTTCCAAACATACAAAACTCAAATATAGATCCTTGTTATTATTATTTACTTGAACTCTCCAATTGTGTGAATTGTGTTTGAAAGAAGCTCTTTTCTTGAAGGAATAAAGTTGCAAACTTGGATGTCTTATAATGTCTAAAAGACATCTAGATGATTTCACGTGGGGAAAAATTATTGAAAAGCTTGAAGAAGGCTGCCTGATATGTCATGCAGAATCTCACATAGCATTGTATCCAGGATCTGGACAGTGTTCCAAACCAATGGAATGTATTCCAGATGTTTGCTCTCTCTAGCACAGAGCACGAAAACAGATTTTTGGTTATAACAGCAAAACATAATCGATGCACAACAGCAGGTCAGCCCCATTCAAGCACAGGTACACAGATATCTTGACAAATTGTGACAAGTAGGCCTAGGCTACTTGTCACAATTTGTCACAAGCACCTGAAGGCCTGTATAGTCTATGTCCCTTTATCCACAGCTCATCGTAGAGTGAGTTAGATGTTAATAAGGCTGTGGGAATGGATGACACATCACCAAGTATTTTTAAAGAATGTGCAAAACAGTTAGCCATGCCCTTACATCACCAAATAAAGAGCTGATTATTTAATGTAAGTCTTGAAGTGGGAAAGGTTCCTAAGGAGTGGAAAGAAGGCAAAATAATACCTCTACACAAGCATGGTTTGAGAACAGAAGTTTCTAAAATTAGAGACTGGTCTGTATATCTGCAGTTGTGATCAAAGTGTTTGAAAAATTGATTAGAAATAAAATACAGGATTGAGATGATCGACATAAGTTTCTCTAACCAAAGAGAGTAGAAGTTCAACTGCAGGAGAGTGAAAATGGCACATTTAAGGCTATCAAGTGTGAAATACAGGCCAACAGAACAAAATATACAATAGGATGCTGCTATAGATCAGGGAATGAAAGATAATGGATATAGTATGCATCGGCAAATATTCAATAAATGGAGGACAGTAATTATTATGGGAGATTTCAACTATGGGAACATAGATTGAAAGGACGAGATGAGACATGGGAAGAAAGAAATGGAATTCATGCAGTTACTAAGGGATAATTACCTGAGACAGCATGTGATAGAATATACTAGGGGTTCAAGAGTGCTCGATTTAGTAATTGCATCTGAATATTTGTCTATAACGAATATGACCATGTTGCCACCAACTGGTGAGAGTAATCATATGATCTTGATCTGAGAGATGGCTAAATGTGCGGAATTTTCAATTAAGACAGGGTATATATGGAATTACAGAGCTGGTAAGTATAACAAGCTTAGCATATTGCTTGGATCGGTGCCATGGCATATAAAACTGCAAGGGATGAATGTTGATAGCGGCATGGAAAGTGGTAAAAAAGTGTTTGAGGGAGGTAATGGCAGACTGCATGCCTAGAGTCAGGAGAGTAAATCAAGTGGGAGTTAAATGGATAAATATCATCATTAAGTTGGAGCTGCAAAAAAAACAAAAAAAGAAACAATAGTGGAGGTAATTTAAGGAGAAAGGTGACCAGCAGGCACATGAACACTAAGGCACAGGCCAGAAGAGTAACTAGTGTGGTAAGAAATAGAAAAGCAGAGAACTGCATGCTAAAGAGAATCCCAAACAGTTATTTCGATATTCTTTAAGTAAAAGAAAGAATGTTTATGGCAGAATGATTTTAATGAATGCTAGTGATAGAGAAGTAACTGAATCAATCGAAATAGAATTACTAAGTGAACACTTTACAAAAGCATATTATTCAGGTTGTGAAATTGCAGGAATGAGAGATATAGGAACTGAGATAAATGAAGTGGATGTGCATAGCATATTACAGACCCTTAATGTAAATACAGCTGTGGGATTAGATGATATACCAGCTCGAGTTTTACCTAAAGCAGTCAGAGAATTGTCAGTGCCCTTGACTATATTGTTTAAACTAAGTCTCAGCTTTGGGTTAGCCCTGAGAGGGTGGAAAGAGAGGAAAATAGTTCATTGCATAAAGGAGGCTCCAAGAGCAAATTACAAACCAATCAACATATCAGGAGTTGTCAAAGTATCGGAGAAGTTGGCCAACAGAAAATACAGGAATGGATAGATGGAAATGGGATACTGTATAGAGGTGGGGGTAGCATGTTTTGTAAAGGGCAGGTCATGCCTCAGTAACTTGCTCACATTTTATAACACAATGACAGCTAAGTTGGATAAAAGGTAATGGGTTTACAGTGACACTGTTGATTTTTGCAAAAGGCCTTCGGCAGAATATCACATGGAATTCTAATCAGTAAATTGCAGTACATGGGGATGGATATAGGGTTGGTGAGATGGATAGGAGGGTGGTTGATGGAGGAATATCAGAGAGTAGTTTATTCAGGATTAGATTCCAAAAGAAGGCCTGTGACTGGTGTGCCACAGTGTTCTGTTTTAGGACTGCTACTGTTTAATTTGTACATTAACGATATAGGAAAGGATCTGAAAGGAACTGTTCAGCTCAGTGGTGTAGCTAGAGCTTCAGCTGCCCGGGGCAGTCCCAGAGTTTGCTGCCCCTTTCAATACACACCAAAATTACTACAAAAAGTCAAAACAACGTATAGGGAAATAAATTAAAACACTACGAGTATGTTTATTTTTGAAGTAAAACTTTAATTCCAACATTCTAAAATGTATTTTTCTTGCTTTTCTGTTAGCAAAATTGATGATATTGTCAAAGTCTATTTCATCACTCAGTTGCTATTCTATAGACGGTATGGCAAGATTTCTTAAATGCAAAGTGTCATCCAGGGTGGACCGCCCCCCCCCCCTCCCCCTTAGCTACGCCATTGATTCACTTATATGCCAATGATGCAAAGTTGGATAGACCAATAGTTAATAAAAATGATGTAAAAATTTTACAGGATGATTTGAATAGAATGGCAGACTGGGCAAAGGAGAATGGATGTCCGTTTAGTGTGGCAAAGTGTAAGGTTATGCATTTTGATGCGAAAAGATTACCAGCTGTATACCACAATGATGGAACTGTACTTCAGGAAATTGATGAAGCCAGAAAATTGGGAGTGTTAGTGGATGGATAGGAAGTTAAAGTTTAGAGGGCACATAGCAAAAGTGTCTAAAGCAGCTCATCAGATAACTTGGTTACTGAAGAATACTTTGACGAGCTGAGACAAGCAAGTTAATGTTCCTCTTTATCGAGTCTTGATAACTGTATGCAGATCTGGGCGTCAGGGTTTCTTGGTGATGAGGAGGAGGTAGAGAGGATCCAGAGGCAAGTGACCAAGATGGTAGCAGGTCTGTGGAATGAACCTTATGAAAACAGGTTGAAGATTTTTTAGTTTACAGAAACTGGTTGATGGGTGAAAAAGCAGTGATATGATTGAGACATAGAAATTACTGAAGAATTTTTACAAGATTAATTCAGAGGAAATTTTTCAGAACAGGTCTGGTGGTGGGAGAACTAGGCCATCCATGGAAACTGATTAAGAGTGTAGTTATCTGCATACAGTTATCGAGTCTTGATAACTGTATGCAGATCTGGGCGTCAGGGTTTCTTGGTGATGAGGAGGAGGTAGAGAGGATCCAGAGGCAAGTGACCAAGATGGTAGCAGGTCTGTGGAATGAACCTTATGAAAACAGGTTGAAGATTTTTTAGTTTACAGAAACTGGTTGATGGGTGAAAAAGCAGTGATATGATTGAGACATAGAAATTACTGAAGAATTTTTACAAGATTAATTCAGAGGAAATTTTTCAGAACAGGTCTGGTGGTGGGAGAACTAGGCCATCCATGGAAACTGATTAAGAGTGTAGTTATCTGCATACAGTTATCGAGTCTTGATAACTGTATGCAGATCTGGGCGTCAGGGTTTCTTGGTGATGAGGAGGAGGTAGAGAGGATCCAGAGGCAAGTGACCAAGATGGTAGCAGGTCTGTGGAATGAACCTTATGAAAACAGGTTGAAGATTTTTTAGTTTACAGAAACTGGTTGATGGGTGAAAAAGCAGCGATATGATTGAGACATAGAAATTACTGAAGAATTTTTACAAGATTAATTCAGAGGAAATTTTTCAGAACAGGTCTGGTGGTGGGAGAACTAGGCCATCCATGGAAACTGATTAAGAGTGTAGTTATCTGCATACAGTTATCGAGTCTTGATAACTGTATGCAGATCTGGGCGTCAGGGTTTCTTGGTGATGAGGAGGAGGTAGAGAGGATCCAGAGGCAAGTGACCAAGATGGTAGCAGGTCTGTGGAATGAACCTTATGAAAACAGGTTGAAGATTTTTTAGTTTACAGAAACTGGTTGATGGGTGAAAAAGCAGTGATATGATTGAGACATAGAAATTACTGAAGAATTTTTACAAGATTAATTCAGAGGAAATTTTTCAGAACAGGTCTGGTGGTGGGAGAACTAGGCCATCCATGGAAACTGATTAAGAGTGTAGTTAACAAGAGTGTTAGAACTAGATTTTTTGCTCGGAGAGTAGTGAATGAGTGGAACAGATTGCAAGAGTCTGTTTTGGGTGTCATGATTGCGAAGGACTTCAAAGCAAATATGATAGATACTGCACAAATGTTGCATAGTTCTTGACATGATATTTAGGGTTTCCCCTCAATGAGTCTAAGAACTCCATGGAGTACTTAGATTCATTATTACTACTCCAATAATAATAATAATAATAAACAATCTTCCTAATTCTACTAATTAATAAAAAACATACCATAACAAAGCCACCTGGACCCTGACTTTTCACAGTAACCCCCAGCCACTGGTCATCTCTTAAACCACCTTCTGCAGGTTCTACAAAAAAAACATTATGCAAATTACTTTATTTTTCTTATTTCTTCTAAAATAGATTTTTATATAAGAAAAATTAAATAAAATTTGCCAATACCTTTTTAATTCTGCAAAGAGAGCAGGAAGAATTTTTTTTAGATCCTGACTTTTGGAAAATGGTAGTCCATTAGTCTTCACCTTTATTCATAACAGGACTGAGTTTGTCTCTACCAATGATCTGAAGACTTCTTATTAGCAACTAGAGTATAATAGATAACTGCCACCATCTGGTATTCCTAACTATAACTGGTCTTATTATCTAAAATAGTGAGGATTCTATAGTCAATGCTGCTGCATTGCAGGATTAATAATTTAATAATTATTATTAATCCTGCGTTGCATGATTAATAATAATTCCCAAATGTGGGAATCAGCTGAAAATCCTTAGCAAAAGTTTTTCTAGCTGACAACTAGAATCAAATTTATAAAGGTCCTACTTTTGTTTATTTAGTATTCTGAAAGTTTATGACAAGACACATAGGCACCATATTTATATCAATAATACTATAAAAAAAACATGAATGCAATGTTAAAAATTGTAACAAAAGTGCCCTAGCACCAAAATCTGAGACATTCTGCTTCAAAACACCTGACTTTTAGAAGCACTTTTCCCAAAACTGAAGTTGGCTTCTGCAGCTAGAGGGTGATGCTACTGTCACCACCACCAAGGAACAAAAACATGGCATTATCAAATTCCTTTATCTAGAGAACCAGGATAATATAGCTCTACAAGAAACCCTCTTCCTCCAAACAAAAAAATACTCTAAGATATCTTCCTCACAAATCCTGAGAACCAACATCTCTCATCCCTTTCCTTTACAGTAATACAGTAATAAATATCTCCATCTGGTGATATTACTAATATAGCTCCTTGGAGTAAAGGACTCACCAAGGGAGGCGATGCATTACCCACACCGGTTATCATACCTTCTCTTAAACTCATTCACATTAGATGCACTCACTACTTCAGCAGGCAAACTGTTCCACTCACTCACTCACAGTTCCCTGCTCTTTGAACCTTCCTTAACCATACAAACTTCCATGGATGCCTCCTTGTCCTCTCTCTGCCTTCCCTATATATAATGAAAAATTTCATCAGCCACAACTACACCAATGCCATCTACTGCCTACCACCACCACCACCACTGATATTCCCACAGACAATCACAAACATCCATACCCACAGCGGGATTTGAACCCGCAGCCTTTTGGCTAGAGAGTGGATACGCTAACCACTTGGCCAACCAGACTGCCAAGTGGTTAGTGGATATCCTACACCTTCTCAGAAGATTACACACTTCCATCATGTCATCCTCTTTCTCCTGTCAATGTCAGCAGCCCATATACTCTCAATCTATCCTTGTAATCTACATTCCATAATCCTAATATCAACTTTGTAACTCTTCTTTGAAGACTTTTCCTCTTTCTCCCCTCAGAAACTAGGTGACCAAAGCTGTGCACAGTAATCCAGATGTGGTTGTATCATGGCCTTGTAAAGAGGCGAAATGACTTCCATATGCTTACATGTGCATGTTACTGTTCATTTCAATGTTGCAATTATCCTCTGAGTAGTATTTCCAATTTTTTCTATGTGAACTTCAACTTCCTATCTACCATAACTCTCCACACTATAGTTTGCCCACCAATTAGAGATCCCTCAACACTTCTGCACATGTCCCAAAAAGGAGAATCCATTCCGATAATAGGGTAATCAATCTGGTATGAAATGACTTCCATATGCTTACACGTGCATGTCACTGTTCATTTCAATGTTGCAATTATCCTCTGAGTAGTATTTGCAATTTTTTCTATGTGAACTTCAACTTCCTATCTACCATAACTCTCCACACTATAGTTTGCCCACCAATTAGAGATCCCTCAACACTTCTGCGCATGTCCCAAAAAGGAGAATCCATTCCGATAATAGGGTAATCAATCCGTCTTCTGGGATGAGTTGTTTACTATTACACGTTGGAAAATTTAGCTTTTCTTTTACGAACATTGCTGTTTTTAAAGTGCAACTATTTTGCTTGTATAACAGTTGGAAAAATGTACATAGAGTATTAACAAAATTAAAAAAGGTACAGCATAAAACAAAAATTTAACTAAGTTTATTTTTAAGAAAGTTTTCTATAAAATAAAAATAATTATACAGAAAAACAGAAATTTTTTCAAATGAACTTAGATATTCTAAACTTACAGTTGAGAGAACTGAGACACTTTAATGTCCTAAACCGATTAATTATTTATGACTTGTTTTGACTCTTTTAACAAACCCATGCAAAAAAAGTTGGAAAAAACACCATTATCGAATCCTTTTAATCTTCAGAGTCATCTGAATCGGTGTTCGAATTGGCATCACTTTCACTTAAACTGATCACCAAAGGTTCGCATAATTCTTCGATAATTTCGTCTCTGTCCCAATACATATTTTCCAATGAGGTGACATGAGAACAATATTTTTCCCAGTTTTGAACTGTATTACTTTCAGTCGCCTGTTCTGAAAGCTTAGAAAGTTTCGACATGTCAATATCTCCAGTTACGTTGCGATGGCGGGTTGCAGATTCCTAGCCTCAAAGCTAGGAATCTGCTCTTTGAGCATTGTGTTGAATTTAAATAGTTTAGTTGTGGGCGAGTTTCTTTTGCCCAAATTAAGCAATTCAATTTTTTGCATATTTCAGGAATGAGAAACATTATTTGCAGAGAGCCAATCCATAAGAACTTGCTTATTATTAGAACAATTTGGAACTTTGTTTAATCGAATAGAGTGATATGAAGTGTTATCAATTATAACAACAGCATTTTTAGAAAGGTTTGGAATCAGTTTTTCTTCTGCCCACTTTTCGAAGATTGTAGAATTCATTTGTCCATGGTAATCTCCAGTAGTTGAATTGGCTTTGCATAGTTTGAATTCGGTAAAAAACCCATTTCTCCACCCGCACACAAAATTATTATGCACCGCGAGGCATTTCCGGTTTGTAGCACTCCACATTCTTCTTTAGACTGCCAACATTTTCCATAAGTTAAATTACTATCAATCCAAGTTTCATCTAGATACACAATCGGTCTTTTCTCCTTCCTGGTTTATTTTTATTGCTATTATTATTGCTATTAAATACTGCGTTCTAGATAAAACAATGTCACTTCGCTCCATTATAAGTTTCCTTTTATTCTGGGACTTTTTAAACAAAATCCGATTTCATGAAGTATTTTCCTTAAAGTTTCTCTTTTCCAAGGAAAATTAATATATTCTTTAAGCACAGGAATCAATTTCGGAACAGTTGGCACTCTTTTCTCGACCACGTAAAATTCATGAATAGTTCTTATAATGTCTACATCAAAATGAAACGTTTAACAACAGAACTTGTTGACTGTACTGGATCCATCATACAAATTAATAATAAAAAAATAATGCAAAAAATCGACAACAAAAATCAAGCTAGTACTAGTACAGCGACAAACAAGAAAGCACGTGATTTCGCATGTTGGCAACCAATTCGTACATCCTTCATTTCTTTCTTCCCTTCAGCATGAATCGACTATTCTTGGCAAAATGCCAAAGAAAGACCTACGAACGGTGGGTGAACTATACCATAAGATCTCCGACCATAAGATGTCCATTACTTCAAGCATAGTTCCACTATAATATGTCAATGGATGTCTCATCATGCCAAAGTACATAATTTGACACTTAGTAACATTAACTGACAGCCATTATTGTTTGCCTACGCTTCCAACCTATTTAAAATCACCCTGTAAATGGCGTACATCAGTAACACCTCTAATTGCCCTGTCTATCTTTACATCATCAGCAAACAACTGAAAATGTCCTGAAAATCTTCCCAACATCACTAATATATAGATTAAATAATGGCCCAAGGAACTGACACACCACTAGTCATCTTAATCCTGGCTGATTGACACACACCCAAATATGTTTCTCATACCTTTTCCAACTGCTCATTTATCCAAGAAAATAGCTTATATTCTCCAGTTTATGCAACAGCTATTCAATGCCATATAATATCAAAAGCCTAGGCAAAATCCAACAGTATCTATTCCCTTCATCCAACTCATTCATAACATTATTCTAAAAGAAGAGTAAATTCCTCAGACATGACCTCCTTTTAGTAATTGCATGCTGTTCCTTGTTCTTACCAACTTCTCTAGAATTAACGATTCCAAGAAATTATATCCTTGGTTTAATCCTTTATCCAAGTGTAAGTAAACAAACAAAGTTTGCGACTGAAGTAACTTCACAATTGGATAACTGGTGTACAGATTCTAATGATTTCACATTACTTGTCTTAATATTCCATAATGCAAAGCATCTATCTTTATGAACATGTATAATGCTATACATTATGGGAAAGATCACTAACAAGACCAGTTTCAACCTTAATTGAGGTCTCGTTGGTGAGAGCCTTTAATTCTGGAGAAAGTTGTCTCAAATTCTCCATTATTACCATAAGTTTTCTTTGCTACCAAATCAATTTTCAGATAATTTAAGTCATTCATATTAATTGCTTGTTTATTATGCATCAGGACAATTTGGTGATGCATTTCTTCATTCCAGCAACTGAACTGACAAGTCTGTAGTAACAGCATATATTTCATCCTATTAGCCTGCACTTCACACATAGTCTCAAACTCATATTATTGCTTATTGTGCTCATGAGTTCCTAACCTAACTGAACTAAAGTCATCTGATGTTATTGGTAGTACACTCATTTCCTCTCCTATCTTTTCTGTCATTCCTAAAATTACTATACCCTTTACGCTCAATTAAAATTGTGACATCCGACTGCGAGATCTGGGTGTTACTAATGACAACAATTTTAGGCCACAATCAATATACCGTCTAATTTTTTTTTTTTTACTGTGTAGACCAGCTACTGCTCTGAAAAAGAAAATTTTTACACAACCTGACAACTGCATGGCACTAAGTTTTTTTTTTTATAATGGCATCATTACAAAATGAAATTTAATGACACCACCTTCATGCACTACCACTATGAGTCTCTCACATAACTTCTTCAGGTTTCTGCCACTAGATGACTCTAGTAAAACTACTGCTCCAGTCAATCATTGCTTTCCCATCCATTTGAAAATAGGAAGGCTGCCTATTTCATTCCTAACAAGGCCCGCCTGCCAGCCAGCCAAGATCACATGACCTAACTGGACCAATCCAATGACAGTTGATAAACCAATTAGAATAAGAGTTAGGAATGGAAAGCAAAAACAACCATTTACACAGTGAATTAGAACCAGCAGTGTTTTTAAAAGAAACTTTCATCTGCAGAACAATTCAGTGTGCACAGGGGCATCTCAGTCAGTGCACAGCTATACAGCATAGAGGAATCATTGGCAACAATGTATTCACCAAAGCAACAAACTCAAACACTTTGTTTCCTATGTGCCTGGCATTTGTTTATAGACATAACAAGTTACCTTCTGCTTGGTTTTGGTTGGTATATTTTCTTTTTTCCATTCCCAGACACATTCAAAAATCCCGAATCCAAAGTATAGTTCCTTCCTTCACCAGATTCATAACCATGCTCAGTGACATTTGTATCATTATTATATCTGTGCACCTTAGATGAACTCGCTGTTATTAAGTCTCAGCACTATAACTTCACAACCTTGAGAAGTGTAAGCTATTCTATTGCAAGCCACCAAAACTCACTCCACACATCCAAAACTCACACTTATCTCTTCTATATAGCCTGTGCAATGAATCATTGGCCAATATCATGGCAGCGAGGATATGTTAAAAAAATGTAGTAACTGGTCATTGGAATGAAGACAAATTGCAGAAATGTAATTTGCAAAGCCTTCTGAAGAGAAGAGGGAAGATATGATTGAAACATAAGTTGGTCAGGGTTGTTACAGTTTAACATGGAAGAAATATTTCATAGAATGACTGTGTGTGTGTGGGGATAGAACAAGAGGCCACCTCTAAACTGTATAAGGAGGGTAGGGGAGGCGAGACAGCCTGGAGTTGCATGTAATTGTATTTTGATGAAACTGAGTTATTTGATTACACCATCCTTCAGATGGAAGAATTTCTATTTAAAGATTTTTCCTGGTATCATATTAACAATAATAGCCTTTATTTTTTTTTTAATCTATGGATCTACAGAATTTTTACAACTTCAAAAAACACAGCTTTTTGGAGTTCATTTTTCTCACACAGCTCAGAATCTCATGATGACTTTGAAGCAATATGGAAAATTATGGAGACAACTACCATGTTAGAGTAAAACTTTAATTTAATATAAACCAAAATGAACACTCAACGTTTCGACCTTCATATGAAGGTCATCATCTGGAGCATACACATATATATATACAGAGAAACAAGCTGCACTACAATCTACATGGTTTGCTAAAGTTAACCAACCGTTACAACAATTATTGGCCTGACCTCTGGTGAAAAAAACTTTACTACATAGTAAATAATAGGACTCAAAGCTAGAGTCCCATTATTATCATCTATTAGGTTACAAAATTAAATGGGGCTGGAGAGAGCAACATGTTTATATATATACAGTATTATATATATATAAAAATAAAAAAACTGTGATTATACATATAAATTTCAACAAATCGGTATGGAATAGTTTCTAATAAAAGCTAAAAATTGCCTAAAGTATGCTAGATACTAAGTAGGCTGAATATGTGCCATTCAAATTCTTGGAATTTTTATGCCACAATTATTGTTGAGATGATGGTGGTTAATCAGAATATCGCAGGCTTCTTTAAATTTTCTTTCATACCAGATTTTTGTATGATATAAAGAGCACGTACTTTTCCAATCAATTTGGTGTAGGGTGTTGGGAGCATGATCGGAGAGGCCTGCCAAAATTGTTATATTTAATGCGTCTTTTGTGTTTTTTTTTTTTTTAAACATATAGGGATTGTACGTCCAGTTTCACCAATATAAGGTGCAGTAGAGCAATAAATTCCAGGATGTGCCAATTTGAGGAGAGGATCCTTAGAGGAGTTGAATATGCTTTTTAATTTTATACATGGTTTAAAAGTAGCATTGAGATTATAATGGTGGAGGATTCTATTGATTTTTTCTGATAACCTTACTTGTCTTAGTATCTCCCATAGTGCAAAGCACATCTCCTTGCAGACATGTATAATGCCATGCATTAAGGGAAGGGCCACCACCCAGACCGATTTCGACCTTTATTGAGGTCTCGTCAGTGGGAGCCAGACCCAGAGGTGGTGATACTAAGGTGGAAGTAATGGAGAAGTCATATTTACCTATATGAGTTGCCAAAAGGTGTCTCATCTTACCATCAAATCACCCTGGATTTAGAGAAAGATGTTGGAAGTTTTTCCCCACTTGGTTAGACTATAATAAATTTATAGTCTAACCTTTATAGTCTAAATTTGTAGTATAATACTTTATCCAAGTGTAAGCAAAAAAACAAATATTTCAGGCACAAACTCTGTTTGCTTACACTTGGATAAAGGATTAAACTAAATTTATTATAGTCTAACCAAGTGGAAAAAAAAACTTCTAACATAATAGTATTTTGGTTATAGCCATTATTTATAAATGTGTGCTAATAATCTTTAATTCTTGTTAAAAGCTTGTTGATTAGAGCAAATTGTTATAGCTCAGTTTTTAAGGGTGTTAATGACTCCAAATTTTTGCGAAGGTTTTTTTTTTTTTTTCACCAGGTTAGACCAATAATTGTTGTAATGGTTGGTCAGTAACTTTAGCAAGCCATGTAAATTGTAGTGCAGCTTGTTTCTCTGTATATATATGTGTATGCTCCAGATGATGACCTTGATATGAAGGTCGAAACATCGAGTGTTGATTTTGGTTTATATTACACTAACGTTTAGCTCGAACACGGTAATTGTCTCCATAATTTTCCATAATGTAGCATGTATAGACATTCTTCTCTTGATTCTGCACACAGCACAATCGAAGGCACATCTTCTCTCACCTCCTCTGTCACCACCTCCATCAAATATTAAACAGGAACGGACTTAATGGATGCAATCCAACTGTCACTGGAAAACTTTCTGTCTCTCCCAGGCAGGTCCGAAACTCTTGTCTTCACATTTCTGTACATCTCCTGCACCAACCTGACATATTTTCTTCGGTACCTTCTCCCTCAGACACCTCCAGACTTCTTGCCTTGGTACTCTATCATACGCTTTCTCCAGATCAATAAATACCAGATGTAGCTCCCGTTGTTTCTCTCGAAACTTTTCCATCATCTGCGTAACCCAAAGATAGCAGCTGTCATTGAACGACTAGGCATGAAGCCAAATTGCTCCTTTGCAATCTCCACCTCCTTCCTCAGTCTTCCTCCAAGAACCCTCTCTAGGATTTTCATTGTGTGGGACATGAACTTTATTCCTCTGCAATTCTTACAGTCTTGTGCATCCCCTTTACTCTTGTAGATGGGGACAAGAGTACTTTCCCAACATTCCTCAGGTATATTTCCCTGTTGACAAACTTTTATTAACATGTCCCACAGCAGGTCAATTCCCTCTTCCCCGAGTGCCTTCCATGCTTCCACTGGAATCCTGTCAGGGCCGACCGATTTTCCATTCTTCATCCTCTTTATGGCCTCCTTCATTTCCACTCTTAAGGCTCCCCCATCTTCTCTGTGAATCCTTGCATTTTCTTCATTCAAAAGCCCTTCAAAGTATATTCTCCATCTGTTTCTTACATCCACATCCCTCCTTAATACCCTTCCTCCAGTCTTTGATCCGCCTCACATGTGTGATGTCCTTTGATGCCTTATTTCTACATTTTGCCAGTCGATAAATCTTTCTCTGTCCTTCCTTTGTTTCTAATTGATATGCCATGGCCTTCGCCTGTGCAACAACTCTCTTGGCTTCTCACTTTTTCTCTGTGTACTCCTCTCTATCCTCTTCCACTCTTGACTCGTCCCACTTCTGCTTTGCCTTCCTCTTAGCCATCGATGCTTCTTGTACATTATTATTCCACCACCAACCCTCCTCCTGCTCTCTAATCTATCTGAATGTTTTGCCAAGCACCTCAATTGCACAGCTTAGAATTATTTTTGAATTATGTTTCCACCAATCTTGTGCACTTTCTAATCTTTCCGAAATCCTCTCTAACACCTTCTCCCTAAAATGGTTCCTCACACTCTCTTCTTTTAAGAGAAACCACTTAATTGTTTTCCTCCCATGGCTTCCAAAGGTTCTTATCTTTGACTTTAGTTTAAAGTCTGGCACAGCAGCCAGTGTCTGCGGCACTTGATCTGTTGGGATTACCTTATAATTTGTTACTGCCTTTAGATGTTTTCTTCTAGGCAAAATGTAGTCAATCTGTGAACTGTTGTTGCCACTTCTAAATGTTATCAAATGCTCTTCCCTCTTACAGAAAAAGGAGTTCAGAATTGCACGATCAAGCACTACTGTGAAGTCCAAAATTGTCTCCCCTTCCTGATTCATCATTCCACTCCATGGTTGCCATGCACCCTTTCACAGTCCCTATTCTGTCTCCCTATGTGTCTATTCACGTCTCCACTGACAATCACCATCTTGTTTTCTTCCAGTTCCCTCATTTCTTCATCTAGCACATTCCAGAATTCATCTTTCTCTTCTGCTGTACACCCAACTTGTGGGGATACATATAAAATGATCAGATGCTCTTCTCCAAGATACAGTTTCAATCGCATGATCCTGTCATTCCTCCTACCCACTTCCAGTACGTCGCCCTTCATTCTGCTACACACCACAATTCCAACACCATTTCTTCCCTCTTTATTTGCTCCAGAGTAGAACAATTTATATCCGTCTCCTAGTTCCTTCACCTTTCCCCCTGTCCACCTTGTCTCCTGCACACATAAATTGTCCAACTTCCTCATCACGTCTGCCACCTCTCTTTCCCTTTCAGTCATGCTTCCAACATTCAATGTTCTCACTCGCAACATTCTCTCCACTTGCTGGGCTCACTTCTTTAACCACACCCGCCCTCATCCACTTATTGCAGCTGTAGGAAAATGTGGCTTTGTATCACTTTCTTTTCTACTCATTTGATCACAGCTAGAGCTTGCAGTGAAGTTTTACGACTGGATGCCCTTCTTGACATCAACCCTCGCCATTTATGCAGGCTTGGGACCGGAACCTATTGGGACTAGCTTGCCCCCTTCGGTGGCTGCATAAGGCAAAATGACATAGCAAGATTGGAAAGATTCACCCCTAGCCCTCGAATACTCTAATAGCATTGGGGGTAAGGAGTAAGAAGAGAAGAACGAAACAAAGAAAGAAGGGAGGGACCAGTCTACAGATAATATAACAGATGTATATTACATGAAGTAAGGCATGGTCCAGCATCAGGTACCTCGGGTGAGCCCATGAGCCCAAACATTCAATGCTTTATGTACCTGTGTATGTATGTGTGTGTATATATGTGTATATATATATATATATATATATATATAAATGTTAATTTTTTTTTCATCTTAAGCATTTTATTTATTTTTAACTTTCCCATTTGCTATTGTCACTTGGCACACAACACTACACATGTTCCTAAGAAAAATTGTCCTGATAGGTTGATGTAGTAAACATAAAGATGAAGAATGATAGTTTTTTTCATTTCCAAAAGGCTCTCCAGAGATGAAAATAACAATGAAACCAATTTTTCCTTATAGCCACCTTTCAAGAATATCTGGAAGTTATGTGCAGGACCAAATAAAAATTTTCGAATTTTTATTTGGTCCTGCACATAGCTTTTTTTTTTTTTTTGTGCTTCATAGTCAACTGTTTATAATTTTTGGCAAAGTGTTTCAGGAAATTTTTTTCACAGAAGAAATAGATAAATCATAGTGATTTCGTGCAGGCACATTCCAATGCATGCATTAATGAAACAAAAATATCAGACTTATAGATTCAACCTAGAACCTGCAGAATAATTTAAAAATGGAGGTGGGGGAACTCATAACCTACAACAGGTAGCCATCTTGAAAAAAAAATCAGCTTGTCTGAAAATGCAAATAAAAAATAAAAAAGTATGCACAGTGAGCATTAAAATGTCAGTAAAAAAATCCAAAATCGAACTGTGATTAATTTTAAACCCATCAAAATTGTAAAAAGGTTGGATTCATTGAATAAAAAGAGGCTGTCATAATTAATAGGATGCCAGGAGAAATCTTAAAACTCCTTCATTTGAAAAATCAAAAATCATGCATCTTCAGTCCATGATTTCATTTGTAATGACCCAGCAGCAACTTAATAAATATATTTACTCGATTATTCTTGTGGTGGTATGTGTGAACACGTTGTTTTGTTGTCGTGTGGAGTTCCCCCCAATTTTTCCTCATCTGTACCTTAGGACCAGTTGAGGTTGTGTCCTCGATTGAGGGACTTCTAAGTATACATTTTTGACTGTAGCTCCGTGTGTGTTCATGGAGCCAGTTTGCCTGTTCTGAGAGACGAAAAATCCGAGTTTCTGGAAGAAAAAACCCTCTACCTCCATATGAGACTGGCTAACTCACCTTTAGTCAAAATAGACCATGTAAAGGTGCCTCACATCACAGACGGGAATCTAACCCAGGTCTTTATGACCACAGGGCTTCATCTATACCAGCTGAGCTACGGAGGCTCTGTGTGAATACCATTAAATAATACTATAAACTATACTGTCACATGCTTTTAAATATATAAATAAATAACATAGCACTGTTAACCTTCTTCTGGATCAAACCTTAACTGCTCACAGTCTTTTTGGAATGAGGATATACTGCAACGGTACACAGCACCTGATTTATTTGTTCCTAATCCTTGAGGCACTGCTTTTGGTGCTCCAACCAACAACCTAAAAAAAAAATTTTTTTTAATGAATTTATCAAATCTCATTTAATTTTACTTCATCATCAAATTCCTGATGACATCATGTACCCTCAAGGGATGTACAGGATATGATAGTACTAACTTCCTTTCTACAATTTTCCTCCGAATCAGTCTGTTACCTGTCAAAACTCCAACATTATCAGATCTTAATTTTACTTCGAGTGGAAAAATTCCACCACAGCAGGTTGTGTCATATCCACTTTTCCTTTATAGAAAGAAATCTGAAGATAATGTCATATTTGATAAATATTAATACATGATACTCAAACACATTTCCACATCATGTGGAAATGTGTAATAATAAAAATAAAATATTTTTATTATTACACATGATGAATCATTGATTCATCATGTGTAATAATCACATTCATAATGTGATTATTACACATGGCCAATTTTTTTTGAATGAATGAACCACATTATTAAGAAAAGTGGCATTAGGACTAATGTCAAAATTGGAGATATTCAACTCAGCACTTTACTTTGTACAAATGATGTACTCCTTAACAAATCAAATTAAAGTTTAGAGGATTCCCTAGCTAAACTGAATAACAGTTGTAATAAATTCAGTATGAAAATCAACAATTAAACAAAGAATATGGAAATGGGTTGGAACACCGAAAACATTAAGTAACCTTGAATAGAGAAGCTTTAGAACAAGTAAAACATTTCAGCTATTTGGGCAGAATACTTGTTAGCATTCAAGAATGTGTTAGAATAACTAAACTGAGGTGGTATGGGAACTGAAACAAATGAGGAAAAGTCAGCAAGGCAAGTAGATTTTTGCTAGAATGGCAGGAAAAAGACCCAGAGGAAGACCAAGATCTGCAGTAATAAATTAACACAGTAATAAAAGCCTTAGAAGACTGAAATAGTCCTGACATATAAGATTACTTTGGGGAAAAACTGTCAACAGGAAATTATTAAGGATGCAAACTTTTTGTAGTACCATCATAATATCCCCTGAGAGAACATACCAGGAATTTGATGGTGATTAAATATAAAGCAAATACTAATATTGTATAATTTACTTTCTTCACATGCTAATCATTTAATTATATTTAAAAAGAATTCTGAAAAAATTATTTACTACCAGGTGTTGGCTTACGCTTGGACTCACCCAACTTTATAGTTTTCTATATTCAGCATGAAAGTCTTAGATTAAATTTCCTATCTTTGAGTTTCTTATTCAGCTAAGAAATAATGTGATATTCAATATTCACTTAATTTTGAATAATTTTACTTCGCCGAAGTGAAGCCTGTTGGCTCTTATTTCAGTAATTGTATTTGTGCACCTTTTGGCAACTCGTACAGTAAAGAAATAAGCACTGACTATTGAAACCTTAGTATTACATCTAGGTTTACACCTATTCACTTATGAGACCTCAAAAAAAGGTTGAAACCATGGGTAGTGACCGTCTCTCATAATGTAAAACACTAATACATTTCCTAGGAGCCGTGTTTTACCATATGGAAAAAATACTAAGGACAGTGAGGGATCTTGCCCCACCTTTACTACGAGTTGCCCTAGCATTGTACTACCAGGTGTTGGCTTATGCTTGGACTCGCTGAACTTTATAGTTTTCTATATTCGACATGAAACTCTTAGATTAGATTTTCTATCTTTGAGTTTCTTATTCGGCTAAGAAATAATGTGGTATTCAATATCCACTTAATTTTGAATTATTTTTCTTTATTAATTTAGCACCTCCATAGTACAATTAGGAAAACAACTGAACATTGTACCCTTCGAATGAGTTGAATGAAAATGCAGGTTTTTCAAACTGAATCTAGGCAAAATGGCCATGGGAACACACAAATACACACAGTTTACAGACAAAAAATAGTATTGTTGGTGGTTGAGAGCAGCAGATCCAACACTCATATTAATTTTAGTTACTCTCCAGCATATCACAATCAACAAGACTGTGATGACCATTATATAGGCAAAAAAAAAAAAAAAAAAAAAAAAAAAAGAAAAAAAGATCATGTTGATTCCATTTTCTCAAGTACCTAATTGTGCCACTAAATATTATTATTACATGACACCTCCAAGGAGCACAAGAACTCGGAGATAGGGCACTCTACTCTGCCTCCACCACTAAACCCACTTACTATTACACAGGATGAAACACCCGAGTTTCTGGAAAGAAAAAAAAAAAAACTTTACTGATTTGGCCAATCGGTTAATATATCCACTCTCCAGCCAAAAGGCTACGAGATCGAATCCCACCACGGGAATGGATGTTTGTGATTGTCTGTGAAAATACTAGTGGTTGTGGTGGGCATAGATGGCGTTAGTGTAGATGATGTGGTTCGCTGTAGTTGGTGAATTGAGTGGTGGAGACAGAGTGGTAGGTACTCTCCCTCAATGAGTTGGGACTCCTTGGAGGTGTCACATAATAATAATAATGATAATAATCATCTGTATGAGATCAACTAACTCACCTTCAATTGAAAAAGTCCATATAAAAATTGTGCACAGATTTTGTTACCTGATTTTCGAGGGGATGAAGATGTATTGGAGGGATGCAGAGAAGGTTTACTAAGTCAGAGTTAGGTCTATGAAACATCAGATATGAGGAGATATTGGTGGAATGCAAGTTGCAGAGCTTAGTGAATAGGAGATTTGGAGAGGAGTTTTTACCAGATTAATGTGAAGGAAAAAAGAGTTTAGACAATTTTTCATAGAGAGAGGGAGACAAGGGCAGATAAAGAGGGTGTGAGAAGGAGGTTCTTTCCATGGAGAGTGACTAGTGAATGAAAAACATTGCCTGAGAGTGTGGTGAATGCCTAAACTGTGAATGGGTTTAAGGCATGGTTTGAAGATCTTTTTGCATGGGAGAGCATGAACTACCCACAGCGAATCCTTTAACTACATGGAAGTCAGATGTTAACAGTAATAGCAAATTCATCTTGTCACAACAACAAGAATCAAACTCAGTTGAATATGGTCCAAAAATAAAATTCAAATATATTCACAAATTTTTGTCCAAATGAGCCCTCGGGCTAACTGGGGGTGCCATGTAATAATAATAATAATAATAAATTTAATAAAATGTCATACAAGAAGTACAGAATTATGACTCTCATTTGGAATCATTCTGTCAATGAAAATGGTAGGATATTAACAAAGTGAGGTGACTGAGCACATTTTAACATGCAATGCATAAAGGTGAGGATAAGACAGGTAAGAATGGAAATCACAGTCAGAATCAGGGAAATGGGAGTCATCAAATCGAAGAGAGAGGTGTATTATAGGTGTATTACAGGTTTGGTGTCGAGGCTAGCTGGTGAAAAGACGTACTGCCAGAGAGCTCCTGAAAGATTTGTGATTTTTGATTTATTAAATATTTTGTTAGATTTAATTGTGTAATTTTAGTATATTATTGAAGTTTTATTAGTGTAGTTAGTGTACTAAAGTGTTTTATAACATAATCTATGTTGGGAAGTCACCGCTAGAGGGATTCGTGGTGTGTAGTGTTTGTGAAAGCTCCTGATCAGATAAGCATTATTTTCAGTTATCGTTGATAAATTTACTTTAATATTACGTAGTTTTGTATGCCTTGCATATCTTAGTGCGTCTGTTTGTGTGTTTTTGGTGTTTATTATTTATAATTTGATAAAATACGTTACTAGTAGTATGGTTCCAGTACGAAGGAAAATGGTGGCCAGTAATGATGGTTCGCCATCTTCCTTCAAGAACGGTAATGTAAAGGAGATGATTCAGTGTACCATCTGCGAAATGTACGCTTTGCGGAGTGCGGTCAGAGTGCAGTCAAATGATAATAAAGGAGTGAATGTGTGTAGAAAATGTAGGGAGAATGAGAAATTGAAGTGTATTTCGGATCGTGAGTGTGATATTTTTGTCAAACTTCAGAATGAAGAAAATAGGGATATGAAGAAATGGCAAGGTTGTACCAGAGAATTGTGAGAGTGTGAATGATAGTATTAATGGTTTTACAGAGAATAAAAAAGATGAGATAGATGCAATGAGTGAGATCGCGTTGTTGAATGGTGCGATACAAAGGGCAAAACAGCAGCTAGAGCGTATGAGCAAAAGTCGACTGAATGAACCAGCCAATAATAAAAAGTATGACAGGAAAAATAGGCGTATGAGTGTGAACATGAACAAAATGAAGGATAGTGCGCTGTATGGAGACTCGTTAGTACGAGGTGTGTTAGTAGAGGATTTGACAAAATCGTACCAACCTGGTGCGACCATAAAGGATGTAACTGAGTCTATTAGAGAGCAAAAGGAAAGGGTGAAAGAAATGATTGTTGTGGCAGGTACGAATGATTTGAAAGGAGATAAAATGGAAATGATAGAAGACCTGAATGAATTGTTTGAGGTTGCAAAAGAAAAGAGTGAGAGAGTTAGAATGATTAGTCTTTTACCACGGTATGACAGTGAAATGCTTAAAAGGAGGGCCATAATTGCAAATGACTTTATGCGTGGGTTATGTATGACAAGTGGTGTGGTATTTGTGGTGTGGAGTGAGTTCGATGGACGAAAGGATCTATATAAGATGGATGGCTTGCATTTGAATGGTTACGGTGTAAGGAGACTTGAGAAAGTGTTGCTGAATGTAGTGGATGTGCAAATTCAGGGAAACTAGATTTATTAAGAGGAGGGAGTCCTTAGGGATGCAGTTGAATGTAAGAATGAATATAATATGCCCGAGCGAATAAGGACAACAAATCAGAGTGGGATAGTTAATATAAGGCATCAAGGTAGGGTTGGGGCTAATGGGGGTCTTAAATTCATGTACACTAATGCTAGGAGTATTAGGAACAAGAAGGAAGAGTTTTTTGGCCATGGTTGGCACTTCCAGACCACAGGTTATTGGTATTAGTGAATCATAGCTGACTGTAGATGATATAGCAAGTAGGATTGAATGTGACGGGTATAGTGTGTTCAGGAATGACAGGGAGAATAAAATGAGGGGGGAGGAGTATTGTTGATGATAGCTGATGACTACAGCCAAGGAGAATAGAAGTTGAATTGCAGGATACAGAAAAGAGCACATTTGAGCCATTTGGTGTGAGATTGTGGACAAAATATTTAGCAGAACTAAATATACAATTGGGTGCTGCTATAGACCAGGTGATGGAAAAGATGGTGGTGACAGTATGCACAAACAAATAGAAGAAATCTTGTGTAGAGGCTTAAGTGCTGTGAGGACATTATGTTGGAGGTTTACAGACATATTAGTAAGCTTTGATATCTCCTCATTGTTTACCAATATTCCCTTAACTGACACTTTATCTCTCTTAGAAAACGTTTTTCCCTCTGACATCTTAGATCTCTTTTCCTCTGCCATCAACTCTGGGTATTTCTCTTGGAAGAACAAAATCTACAAGCAGATAGAGGGAACCGCCATGGGTTCCCCCCTCTCACCCCCCTTGCCAATTTCTATATGGAAGATTTCGAAAAACGAGCCTTAGACTCAGCCCCACTCAAACCGTCTATCTGGCTAAGATATGTAGATGATGTGTTCTCTATTTGGCCTCATGGCCCAGACACGTTAGACTCCTTCCTCAGTCATCTCAATAGCCTACATCCAAGAATCCAGTTTACTATGGAAAAGGAAAAGAACAATTGTTTACCCTTCCTAGACACCTTAGTCACATGCCTGCCTAATGATACACTTGCCTTCACTGTATACAGAAAACCCACACACCCAGGCAGATACATTCACAAACTCTCCCACCACCATCCCTCGCAACAATATGGCATCATTAAAACTCTTACCAAGAGAGCCCACAATCTTTGTTCCAGTGGAACTGCCCTCACTACTGAGCTTAACCACATACACAGAACTTTCCTCTCCAATGGCTACAGCGAACACAGTTATCAAAAAAAAAAAATAATCAATTCCTCCCCCATTCCCCATCCCTCTCGTCAACAAGATTTTAAAAATGCCATCACCATACCCTACATCCGTGGCACTTTGGAAAAATAGCCAAGATACTAAAAAAGTATAACCTACACACAGCATATAAGCCCTACCGCAAACTTGCTACCCTTACCCGGTCTACAAAAGATCAGCTCCCTCCTCTCTCTCTGCCTGGAGTTTACAAAGTACCCTGTTCCTGTAAGCTTGCGTACTTTGGACAGACAGGCAGATCAGCATCCATCCGCCTGGAGGAACACAAGTCGTACATCGTTAAACACAACTATGGCCATTCAGGCTTGGCTGACCATGTGTTGGACACCACCCACAGAGTATCATGGAAGAAAACCACCATGCTCCACCACAGCAAATTCAAGAAAGAGACTTTTCTTAGAAGCAGCAGCAGCTCTCAGAAACCAACCAAATCTAAATAAATACGGTTGCATTAAGCTTCCGAAGATTTGGGAAACACTCATCACCAGAGGTCCCACCTTACATTCCAGGCCACCTACGACCACCCTTAGAGGGCGCTCCACCTAGATAGGACTTTAGTGTCACCCACGTGGTTGGGCTTAGTATTGTAAGTTTTTGTGTGCATGTTACATTAATTGTTTTCGTAATCCCCGTAGATGTCCTAGTGACTAGGACGAAATATAGGAAGTATTAAATTCTATTTTAATTCTTTTTGAGTGTTGTAAAAAATCCATTAAACCTCCAACATAAATAGAAGAAATGAGTGGAAGGAGGGTAATTATTATGGGAGATTTCAACTATGGTCGCATTGATTGGAGTGAGGAGAGGACACACGGGAGGAAGGAATTGGATTTTATGCGGTTATTAAGGGATAACTATCTGCGACAGCATGTAATGGAAAATACTAGGGGTCAGAGAGTGCTTGACCTAGTAATTACATCTGAGGATTTGGCTGTAACAAATATGACCACATTGCCACCAATCGGTGAGAGTGATCATAGGGTCTTAACTTGGGAGGTGGCTAAAGGTGTAGAATTTTCAATTAAGACAGGGTACATGTGGAATTATCGGGCTGGAAAGTATGATAAGCTTAGGAGTTTGATTGGTTCAGTGCCATGGCATGTACAACTGCAAGGACTAGAAGTTGATAGTGCATGGGAAGCAGTTAAGAAGTATTTGCATGAAGCAATGGCTGATTGTATACCTAGAGTCCGAATAATAAATCAAGTAGGGGTTAAATGGATGAATAACACCATTAAGCTTGAGCTGCAAAAAAAGAAACAACTATGGAGGGAATTTAAGGAGAAAGGTGACCGGCAGGCATATGAACAGTATAAAGCGCAGGCCAGAAGGGTATCGAGTGTGGTAAGAAAAGCAAAAAAGGATTACGAAAGAACATGGGCCATGCAGGCTAAAGAGAATCCTAAACAGTTTTTTAGATATGTTGCAAGTAAAAGGAAAAATGTACATGGCAGAATGATTTTAAAGAATGCCGATGGTAGGGAGGTAACTGAATCAGTTGATATAGTTGATATGATTGAGTTATTGAGTGAGCACTTTGTAAGTATATATCATCCAGGTGGTGACATTGCAGAAACGAATAAACCAGTAGATTATACGGGAATTGTGGTGAATGAAGTGGAGGTGAGTAGTCTATTGCATAACCTCAATGTCAATACATCCGTGGGATTGGATGGTATACCAGCTCGTGTCGTACGAGAAGCAGCTAAAGAATTGTCAGTACCCTTGACCATTTTGTTTAATTTGAGTCTTGGGTCTGGGTTAGTCCCGAGAGGGTGGAAAGAGGGGAAAATAGTTCCTCTGCATAAAGGTGGTTCCAAGACTGCTGTTGTAAATTACCGACCGATTATCATATCAGGAATCATTGTCAAGGTCTTAGAGAAATTAGTCAAGAAAAGAATACAGGATTGGATAGATGAAAATGGGATATTGTATGGGGGACAACATCGCTTTTTGAAGGGTAGATCATGCCTCAGTAACTTGCTCAAGTTTTATAACACAGTGACGGCTGAACTGGATAGGGGTAATGGGTTTACAGTGATACTACTGGACCTTGCCAAGGCCTTTGACAGGATAACACATGGAACCCTAATCAGTAAACTGGAGCAGATGGGGATAGATATAGGTTTGGTGAGATGGATAGGAAGGTGGTTGAAGGAGAGATACCAGAGAGTGGTTTATTCAGGAGTGGAGTCTAAAAGACGGCTTGTGACTAGTGGAGTGCCACAGGGCTCTGTTCTTGGACCAGTGCTTTTCAATTTGTTCATCAATGATATAGGAAAGGATTTGAGAGGAAGTGTTCACTGATGATGCAAAGTTGGGTAGAACAATTATGAGTGCACAGGATGTCAAAATTTTACAGGATGATTTGGATAGTTTGGAGGACTGGGCTAGGAAAAATGGATGTCAATTTAATGTGCCAAAGTGTAAGGTTATGCACTTTGGGGTGAAAAGAATAGCAGCAGCATATCGCATCTGTGTGAAGCGCGTGAAAAGTTTCCATATTGGTCGCTACAGCAGTGTTTACGGACTATGTCAAAAATAAATAAAAATCAGTTTTGCTGACAGGCAATGTTTTGTAGGAGAATTTTAACATTAAGAGTACTGACTCATGAATCTACTGAACACAAGCTGAAAGTAACTGAGTTAGCGAAAATGTTCTGATACTATTCTACGTTGGTATAGGGTAATCACATAAAAACCTGTATTCTAGAAGAAACAATGCATTTCTTCACAGTTGATGGAAAGAAAACACACCTTCCTGCTAGATTTTAAAAGCTACTATCTCAGACACAAATTTGGATTCAACACTGCACCAATTGATACATCTTGACTGATGATATTATTTAAACACTAGAATAAGATTTCATGCATGCACGCGCGCACGCACGCACACACACACACACGACAAGGTCAGCATGTTTTCTCTAAGTGGTAATGGATTTATGACAGACACCCTGTTTTCCTTTTCGACTCTCACGTTTTATTTTAAGCTTTCTTTTTCTTCATCAGTCATGCAAAAACGTGGAGTGAATCCCGGCTGTATATAACAATGACAAACGCACGCTTCGTTTTCTAAAACTGACTCAACTGAAAGATCCGTTCTTTGGCTCAACGCATCCTAAGTGAGTCATCACCTTGTGAACGCAACATAAACGGGTTTTCTTTGCCAGTTCTGCGAATAAGGATATTCCGAAGCTTCTCTAAGTATTTAGGATCGCATGAGTTGTGTAATGCAGCGTATCGCCATTAGAAAAATAAATAAATAAAAACAGTCACTTAAGTTGTACCGCTCAATAGTGTAAAAGCATCCCATTAATTCTAATATTAAGACTTCCTATAGGCATCCCCCTCTTCCACATTTGTTACTATACACGATGCGGTTTTCCTCTTACTAATAAATATTCAATAGACTGATAAAGGCTAGTAAATAAATTATGTCATGCTGTTTTCTCTTCCCCCCCCATAACCATAAATTATTACAGAAAATTAATATCAATTTAATATTACAAAATATTAAACTCATTTAATAATAATAAAAGTTATTAAAATACGAATTGTGTTATAATAGAGGGCGCTTCAAGTTTACTTGAGTCGTGAAGACGGACGTCTGAAGTATACCAAAATAAAAATTTTAAAAAAATTAATAATAATCCGTTTATTTAATGCACTGTTTATAAAATTGTGAAATATATAAAATTAAAATCATCTGCACAGTGATTTAAAATGCCTTAGACATGGTAAAAATATATAATCAGTAATTTTATTAAAGTAATGAAATTCTTTTCAGCATGAATAATTATGCATTCTTATAATCATTGCAAAAGTGACTAAAACAGCTCATCAAATCATTTGGCTTCTGAAAAGTACTTTAACATGCAGGGACAAACAAGTTGTTGTTCCTCTGTATCGAGCCTTGATAAGACCCCATCTGGACTACTGTGCCCAGTTATGGGCACAGGGTTTCTTCGTGATGGGGAGGAAGTGGAGAGGATCCAGAGACGAATGACCAAGATGATAGCAGGTCTGTGAAATGAACTTTATGAGAATAGGTTGAAGATTTGTGGATTGCAGAAATTGGTCGATAGGCGAAGGAGGGGTGATATGATTGAGACATTCAAATTACTGAAGGGTTTCTATAAGATTGATCCAGAAGATATTTTTGAAAATATGACTGGTGGTGGGAGGACTAGGGGCCATGAATGGAAGCTGGGCAAGAGCGTGATTGACAAGGGTGTTAGAGCTAGGTTTTTTTACTTGGAGAGTAGTGAATGAGTGGAATAAGCTTCCAGAGTCTGTTGTGGGTGCTACGACCGTGAATGAGTTCAAGGCAAGGTATGATAGATACTGTGTGAATGTCGAATAGTTGTTCTTGACATGATGTTAGGGCCTCCCTCGATGAGTCTGTCGACTCCTTGGAGTTGCCCGGAACAACAACAACAACAATAATAATAATCTATTTGTTCGTTTTACAATCGAAAGTTTACAACAATTCAATGAATACTGTATACTGGAAAAGTGACACCAGGTTCCTAGTACTAATATCAATGCTATTGAATTTAGCGCAGAAATATCATTCTGCACTATTGTTTTTTTTTTTTTTTTCCCACAATTATTACCACTTTTACTTATTCTTTTTAAGTTTTAGTCTTGATTTAATTTATTTTTCGAGAACTCCTACGGCCTTTATAAAAAGTGAAGCGAAATACGTTCTGGATATTTGCTAGATTTACTGAATTTCAAAGTCCGATAAAGATTATCACGTAAAATGATAATCTTTATCGGATCAAATGCATAAAGAAACGAAACAACTTTAAAACTCATTACATATTAAAACATAATCAAGGTGATTTGGATGCAAAAGACGCATATCTTTTAAATGCGTCTGTTCTCGGAATTTTGCAGAGGAATGAAAAACACTCCATCTCCCTATCAAGCTAAATCATTCACTAGCTGTGTCCTTGAACGGGATTCGAACCCATTTTCGTCTTTTCGAAGTGAAGGATAAATGTTATACCGTCTTTGTGACTGCGATAAGAAAGTATTGGTTATAGTAACAATGACTACTGCTCCACAAAATTAACAAAACACTTAAAAATGTTGTAACTAGTCAATTTGCGATAAAGCAGGATAAAAGTAGGTATGATAGGGCGCAACAGAATAACAATGAAATGAAGGGGAAGCAAGAAACGTCCGACAAATATAAGGGACATTACATAAGAATTACTATAATAATAATAAAAAATCACATTACCGAAATCGACACAATATACTCGAATATATGGTCGCATCAACTCTCACACTTATCAAATATGGCCAATTTAGCTCACCAGGTGACCGAGGCGGTGGGGCTGTCGGTGTGCAATCCGACGTTCAAGGGTGTCCCACACATGTTCGTTTCGTTTTAAGTCTGGTGAATTTAGCTCACCAGGTGACCGAGGCGGTGGGGCTGTCGGTGTGCAATCCGACGTCCAAGGGTGTCCCACACATGTTCGTTTCGTTTTAAGTCTGGTGATCGTGATGGTCACGGCAGTCGCTGAATATCATCAGTTTCAAGATACTCCTCTACCACTTGAGCTCTATGGACAGTGACTATGCCATGCATGGAAAAAAAAAAAAAAAAAGAATAAATAATGGGCCAACTTCACTTCTACAAAGTCGCACACAGGGTTCGAGGGTCTGTTCTAGGTACCTCTTCGCAGTTACAATATCCTTATCAAAAACATTAAGAAGGGTGCAGCCATTGATCATTATTCCACCCACCGCGAGAAAACTCGCAGTGGGTGGAATATTGTTCATTTCTATTTCCACCCAGCAAAATTCAAAGTTCGGTTTTTTCAAACATCACTCACGTGGCTTTTCCCAAATTTTTATCACAAAGGATGGCATTTTAAGACTATTAGGACAGCGAAAGAAACAGCAAATTAATTTGATAGAAACGATAGTGAGTTTTTAACCAAATATTTTTATTATTTTTTTTATCTTTCTTTATTATTATTATTTACTTTAAATGTTTATTTTCTCTGGTCCATCTTTCCCAGTTAGGAAATCTCTTTGCTGGAAATTTCATCGTTTACAACTAACTGGATTTCCTATTCTACCTGCACTGATCCAACAGATAGAAATGCTGAAGCATTTATTGCCACCAATGATCACATATAAAATTTTCACGAATACTGAAATACTACAAAACCCTAACTACTGAATCAAACTTCCAGAATATCAACTAGCTATAACTTTCAGATGCGCTTGAGATGAACAACATTACAAAGCACCAGCTTTAATTAATATGTTAGTTCTCATGAATACACTCCTTTACACAGGCTGGTTCTGCGGGAGGTATTTTCTAGAAATTTAATCATGATCACTGTTCATCAGAATTGGCATCGGTCATTGCTCCGCACTCCTTTAAATCCGTTAAAATCTGCTGCAATATCCATTCATCACTCCTTCACAATTCAACTTCTAAACCCACAGAAGATTCTTCATTCCTGCTACGACTGCCTTTTAGAAGTTTTCCTAAAGAGTACAATCCAACGTTAATATTTTTTCTTTTCTTCTTCTAAATCTTTACACTCATCCACGACACTGATGACCAGGCTGGATCCATACACAAGAGATTGTGTATGGATTACTAAAAAAGTATTTCATTCTGTATTCGTCAAATATTTAAATAAAGTAGTGGGGAAAAGAAGCCAATACTTTATTACTGCATCGTGTGGATTTAAGAATGGTATTTAACAGCACTTCGGTCAACATGTTACTTCTGGATATTTATTATAAAGTTGAATATCTTTTTTTTATAGAAAAACAATCTCCAACAACAATATTAACCGGGATTATATTTCTATGATAAACTCCCTTTTAAGTGGCACGCGCATCTCCAGCACACGGCTCAACGCCCTTGTCACCAAATAATGAATATGGGAGGGCAGTTTTTTTCATGACCTAACTGCTAGAGTAATCATGCCCGAGATATCAGAGCCTGTTTCTACCCCTGATCTTAGTGGATAATATGGCAGGGCCTCACGGTTCACTTGTTCTTTTACAGGGGCACTAGGGAACTACGAGCAAGCTTCAACCTGACTGTCTGACAAGGAGCTGAAAAACAGCTAAGCACACTTATTACGGTGATCATGCGGGAGCACGACTACAGACGGCTTACAATGACTGTGCAATTAGTCATACGCGGCAATCACCACGAGCTAGGCGGGAAGCAAGGAATATAACTAATGATCAAATTATTAGAAACAAAAATATAAATAAATAAATATATTATTATTATTGTAAGGACACCTCCATGGAGTCCGAACTCATCGTGGGAGACACAAACTATCCACACAATCTATCATACCTCTCCTTTAACCCATTAACAGATTAATATAGGAACTAATATACAAGTATTGTATATTAGTTCTTCTGATGGAACTGAACAGTTGGATCGAATATAAACTTGCTCCATTCACATCAGTTAAGTCGCTTGTCGTTCATTTTTTGCAGTCAAAAAAATCAAACATGAGAGAGATTTTATTTAGATATTTGAAACGTAAGTTGCTTCCCCCAGAAAATAGCTAAACCGTACGGAATACTGATATATGTATTGACAGAATGGGATAGACAGGGGGGAGAAAATGATATTTGTTTTTAACTACTGCAGACAGTAGTTTCTTGGAAATATTGATAGGTAAAGCTTAATATCTTACGTCATGCATTGTTTTGAAACATACAACATAAGAAATTCAACTGCCGCTTTCTCCAGAACAGGATGGCATCATATAACATGTAATTCAATTCTTGTCGCCTATGTAATTGAGAGAGAGAGAGAGACTGCAGGCCAGGCTAAAGAAGAGTGTCATCAATCACTTACATCTACACGGACCAACGTCCTACTTGAGATTTCGCGCGCGCTAGTCATTAGGTGGACAGCACGTGCAAGATAGCTTCTATCTTGTAATCAGTCATGCACCGAGAGAATGAATAAATTTACTGTCCAGAATATCCTACTAGAATCCCTTTGCTAACCACGTGCCTTTAGCACTTGTTTCCGTCTCCCCCTTATCATGATACGGCAATGACAAACAAGGAGGGACTGGATAGGGTGACGGATGGTGCCAAGTAATCCCGGAATGCGACAGATGGAGGCATAACAGATTACTGACGTCATGAGTCAACCGCTTCGTTTGCCGCGCTTGTGCACTTTATTTACTTAATGATTTGGAGCGCTAAGATACACTCGAGGAGGCGGAGCGAAATGGTATGAATGGGAGTAAGATGAAGATGAAGCGGCGATTAGCCTTCATTTAAATCCAATAAGGTTTAAATCGCTTTAAAAATGGTTCAGATTCGAGTTTTTTTTATTTATTTAAGAAACTATCAAGAATATTCTGAAGTTAACAGACAAACTGCTGATGCCTCTGTAAACAATTAACCGAATATGTGATGTGCTAGAATACATCATTATTTAACGGCCGATCAATTGAGAAGTAACTCATTCCAGCTACTCAACACATTTCTTTGGTTAACCACCAACCGTGGGGATATTAGCCAAAGTCTTAGTTTGTCTTAAACAAAGTTTATCTTTGGCTAAGAACTTTACTTCTGAATTGCACAAGTCATTTTCTCGTGACCTTAGTCAATGAGGAATCTAAACATTAAGTAAGAGATTATTACTTTCTTTTTAATAACAAAATTATGAAAACATACGAGATATGATCAGAATTCTGGATTGGCCGTCAGATGACCTTACAGCAGGTGGTTGGTAGAAAGTCTCCTTCTCTAGATGTAGGTCGAATAAAATCGGTTGGATTATTCGTTATTTATTTCACTTGCAGAATTTGCATATTACATAGCTGACAAGCAATACAGTGCGGAGCGTTCCTGTGTGCTATGCCCTTGATGCCCCATCAGAAAACGACTGCCTTCGATGAATTACACCTGTGCATCAGTGCATTCTACTTCTAACTAGGTTAAACTGCCTACAAGCCTTCGAAATGGTGAAACTTCATTCAGAAAGGAAGTAATAAGCAGAACTTGAAAATCTGTCTTTGTTCAAAAGTTCGAGTGAATGTGAGCATTGGAGAAGTTACGAATTCGTTCTTATGTGTCGTCTAACTGTAAGGCAATATTTCTATTCGGATAGTGGTGTGAATGGGCAGTAGATGGCGTTGATGTAGTTGCGGTGAGTTGAAGTTGCTGGATTGAGTGCTGGAAACAGATGTAGAGTAGGTGCCCTCCCTCGATGAGTCTTTGGCCTCCCTGGAGGTGTCATGTAATAATAATAATAATAATATTGTGCGGCGTCTACATACGGCGAATATGCGACAAAAAAGATCCGAGATGTGACGCACTGCAGATTAATTTTTCCATCACAACAATGATTGTTTTCTTTGTACATGATTTTTTGTTCACAAACAAGTTGAATGCTGTTCTTCGTCTCCCTTCCTACTCCTCCAGATCTAGCGTTTTGTCACGTATTTCTATTTCCAAAACTCAAATCGACAATATTAGAAAGAAAAAAAAAAAAAAATCGCAGACTATATAACTACTTGTCAAAATGAAAACAGTGATAAGCTGTAAGAAGTAGCAAAGGAGTTAGTCGGAAGGGAGGGCCCGGCAAGTGAATGTCTTTATCCTAGAGGAAAGAGCAAACCTCACAAGGAGGGGAAGTGACCCATGCTCTCTTGCATTATTATCTTTTACGTAAATTGTCTTAGAAAATGTAGTTACTAGTTTCGTCAATTATAGACATATTACTCAGGTCGACAAGAAAAGAATTAGGACATGAATTTAATTATGCTATCGACACTGAAATCCTTGTTCTTTTAGTAAGCTACAGGCGTTTCTGAGGAACAGGATCGATGTTCGTTTCCAATAGGTTTTTTTTTTTTTTTTTTTTTTATGTCTGAAGCAATTATTTAACATTCCTTCTTATATCTTAAAGAACTCTTGTTTTCCGTATGCAAGAAGTTCAACGACATATTACCACATTTTAACTAAATTCGATTTAACATTTTACTCATTTTTACTAGGTCGTGTAATGAATTCGTGAATGTCCATGTTTCGAAAAGGAACAATGGAAGAGATCCGTTCGTGTATTGGGGAAGCCATCACAGACGAGAAGTTACTCAAATGCAGACTCTCACCAGCACCATCATGCCCAAAAAATGTATTCATTGCAGCCCAGAGAATCAAAGACAACCTGAAGTGATAATATACATACACACACATATATACATACGTGTATGTCACAGAGATATGTTCCTAGCCTTGACACCTGCAACAAGAATTTCATCTAATAAAGAAAAAAAAAAAATAATAATAATAACCCAGTGGAGGGAAATCACAATACAGTGATTGCTCCTTTCGCCAATGGCATTCTTCAGGATTGCCAATATACAGTATTACAAAATAGAACATATTAAGACTTCGAATTAACTAAGTGACGTTTCAATACTGGAAAAGACAAGGTTTGAAAAAAAAAATAATAAAAAATATATATATACACACACACACACAACTTGTATAGCTCTAACCTATGGTACCTTGGCAGAACGAAGTGATTA
This sequence comes from Typopeltis vanoorti, assembly GCF_054136105.1. Lineage (NCBI taxonomy): Eukaryota > Metazoa > Arthropoda > Arachnida > Uropygi > Thelyphonidae > Typopeltis > Typopeltis vanoorti. Next base: position 87,442,465 of record NC_143570.1, read on the forward strand.
TTCCTGGTTGACGGATTAAAAACAAACAAACATGCTAACAAGACATCCGATGTCGACTTTTGGATTAGTCAGATTCCGGCAAAACATACAAGTGGCGTGGACTATACAGCACACGTTTTGTAATGCACTCGCATTCCCCACCCCACAACAGAATCTAGACCAGAATTCCTGGAAACAACAGAAATTAGGAAGAAGCTCGTGTCAACAAAGAAGAACGCAAGTTGCATCACTTACAGCAGGAAACACGCCTTAACATTCCAACAATAGCAGAATTAAGCGGTAACTGCAGACTGGCCCATTACAACAGGCGACATCTCTCAGACTGCAAAATCTTTGCTTCTGTGTTTTGTTGTACTTGTATGTTCAGAGTTTGATACGAACAAGAATGCTTTTCGCCTTGTTTTAGAAATACTGATGAATAAAATCCTATTTTGCAATACAACGATTATATAATCCATATATAATATACAACTCTTGAGTCGACACCTGGTTGCCAGATCTCTGGAATGCATGGAAAGCCGTCTTCTTACGAATACGGAGATGCACGTGACTTCGCTTAGAATCACCGAATTTACACTAATGAAGAAATCTGGTTTTCGTTGTTTAAGCAGGCTTATTTCTCTTGACATTGATGCCTACGTCTTTGAAAAGTCGAATGAAATCACTTCTTTCAATCGAGATTCCTGTCATCAACCGATAATTAGGAACAAAATTGGTGTAACTACTCACTGTTAACAAGTAATAATTATGTACTGTGTCCTTATTCTCTTAAATTTGTACTGAAAATATAAAATAATTTATGCAGTAATAATAATATATTATAAAATATTACTTCATCTCGAGCACACGCTCGTCTAGGAACTTCATTCACATCACGCAAGCTTAGTTGGCAAACCCTTGCTCTAATCCAGCAATGGATTAGAGCAGGGGTTTGCCAAGTACAGTAGTTTTTATTCCTCAAGGGATGAGAAGAGCATGGAACTGTTTGAAAGTTTTCACCAAGTTACAGTTATATGGTGCTAATAGAAAATCGTCGGGGAATAAATATATTATAATAACCAATAAAGGTAATCTCTCTTCAGCAAGCTGCACAATAGATCATCCTTTTTAAATTGCATTTTACAAAGAAGAAGATTGGCTCCTTTACCGGGCAGTAATGGCCTTGAACTGGCAATTAACATAATATTTATCCTGAGTTACTTAGAGCCATAATATTGCAATCTTCCGCGTTCTTTTCTTCACAAAGTGTTTACACTGTCAACGGATAAAGATACGAGAGGACATAACGGAGCCACACTGCTAAATATGGTTTCCGCCCCACATTTAACGATTTCGTTCGCGGCAGAATGAAATAACTCGCTCCAGTTCTCCGATTCAGCTTATGTTCAAACACCATTTGATGTTTCTTTTCTTGTTCCATGCGTAAAATTCATATTCAGCATTGAATCCAAGTGTAATGAGGTTTCTCAATCCTTTCCAACGGAAATATTTTCTCTGCACGATGCAGTGAGCACTTTTAAAAAATAATACTAAATGGAGGCATTTAACCCATGCCCTTTCGTCTTTCCCCCTACTTCTGTACAGTTATAAATTCCATTCTGTAGAGCAATTTTTGTTTTTCAAACAGTTCTGCTACCTTTGTTTTGCCTGCCAGAATTAATTCTGCCAACAGTAAGTGAAGAGAAAATGCTAATAAAACTACTGAAGATAAAGTGGGAAGTGCTTATGCAGCAGAAACACGACATTCCATGATTAGTTCATATCTAACCAGCATACGTGTCAACGATGTTTTCAAAATTTGTGCGTGTGTGGAGGGAATGAACGATTATACAGCCAATGAAAGGGGAAGAGTAGCAACTGAGTTGTAAACGTTACTCGAGATTTTCAATATTTTCCATTTCCAATCGAAAAAGAAGTACAAAATAAGACGAATAAAACAGGTTCAAATCGTCACAGCGTAAAACTTGCCTGCCCGGGTGGTTAGCGTATCCATTCTCCAACCAGCAGGCTACGAATTCGAATCTAGCTGTGGAATGGATGCATGTGATTATCCTTAGGTGGGAGATGAATTACATGTGTGACCACCTCCCCGCTTATTGGAGGCCTGAAAAAGTTTCAAGTGGGGAAAAAAAAAAAAATCCAGATTTGGTCTCTACACCGAACCAGGTAAAAATAAATTAAAGAATACAAGAAAATTATAATTAATAAAAAAAAAAAAGGGAAAAAACCTTAGCCAAACCGGCGGCCTAGGGTATTACAGGCTTGCAATATTTCGCGGGTGGGAATCACGTAAAAAAAAAAAAAAAAAAAGAAAAGAAAAGAAAAAGAACTAATGCAAAGAGAGAGGAAAAGTTAATGCCATGATACACCCTTCCTAAAGAATTTTAATGTTAATTTTACGTTCCTCCATAACAATCGAGACTCGTTAACGACTTCTTGAAGCAGATTAAAAAAAAAAAAATGAGTCCTGCAGCATATTTAAAGTTTTCGACTAAATCTCAACGGAAAACTTAGAATGGCAGAAATTCTTCGGGTCAACTTCATCCGCTGAATAACGAATTCGAGTTAAATCAAACGAACGTTGTCATTGTCCATCAGATTCACTCTCTGAAATACGTAACTGCTGCCGTATGTGGAATATCTCAATGTTCAAATAGGGAAAACTGAATGAATAATGGATTTCTGGTTGAACAGTGTTTATGAAGCGGCTGGGCAAGGAGTGTAGTCGTTAACTGAGCTAGCCACTCCAGGTCATTTAAGTTCCATAAATATTGATATTTAAAACCTTTTTTTACGACAGTAGGATTAATGATACTAAAAAAAAAGGTCGCGTCCTGCGTCTCTCTGATTAGACTTTCAGAAGTTAAGTTCTTGAGGGTTAGTTTTTTTTTTTTTCCTGTAATTTACATAAATACTGCTTCCTGGAATCCGATTCTTTTTCCTTATTAATTAACTGATAACTAAGCAAGAGGGCAGCCAGATGGTGACACTCGACATTTATCAAGTAAGCTATTTTCAATAGTGGAGAACAGGACTAGCTGGTCATTTTGACGTATCTATCGCTTTAAAGTTGACATTTGTAGTGTGGATCCCACTCAATATTGAAAACGGAGTGGCAGAATCTCTTTTAAGTGCAGATCTTGAATTTAAAAGGGTACAAGATGCAAAAATATTATTTTCTAATATAACGAATATTTATCTTTTCGTGCATTTATATCTGTTCCAGAAGCGTGGATGAGTGAGACGATGGAGCCACGAAACACGCGGGTGAACTACGAACCTGAAACGACACAATTCGCATCGGGGTCATCTCTTGGTAGTTTCATATTTCTTATGTACAGTCGGCACTTGAATATAATATTAACCCCCTGATCCAAGGAATGTTAAAAGGTGGTACTTCAGTAGCTAGAAGAATTTTTGAATTCGTGAAGTGTATTTATGCTTTTACTTTCAAATTTTCCAAGTTTTCAGGCCGTTGACTTACTCTTAATTAAAGAAGAGTTGCAGCCAGCTTCCATTACATTTCGGAATCATCTCTTATTACTGCGGGCTGCTTTGTAAACATACCAATCTTGATCCCAATCTAAAAACAGAAGCATACTTAAAAACTTTCTTCATTTCGAAGCCCGCAAAAGCATTCCTTATATTAATTTATGGCGCAAATTATTAGCAAATCCTAACAATTAATGATTATTTCTGGCTCTAATACGAAACCGTGTGAAAAACAAATGTTAAACTCAAAAGTTATAACGTCCTCATAAGCTATGCATGCACAAGTTGTCTTTTAGTACTGTATCCTATTGGATTTCCAATTACCCAGGATACCCTACTGGAATCAATCAGTTTTAAGAGCGAAATAAGAGGACATGCAAGTCAGTTTTAACTAGGAACCTACAAAAAACCTCTAGTAGTGGGCTGCACATGATTGGGGGGGGGACGGCGGAAGTCATCACGTTCGATGCAATTTACTGACAAAATGACTCTCCGTTATAACTAAGAGGCAGGCATAAAACAATGCGGTTTCATGTTTCTGTGTAATCGCACACAAACATTTGACGAATGACAAAAAAGCTTTATAAATGAAATTTGGTATAATCAAAGTTGATTGATATGCGTGTGTAAGTCAACCCCCCGCCTATGTCTCCCTTGAAGGGCATGACAAACATGCTTGGAGATCAATAACCTCCTTCATTTCGAGGATATATCGGTTAAAACGATAGTGCTTCAGGTTGACCACTAAATCGTACACGGGTCTGAACCTGTGAGTAACGAGTTAGAAGGTTCCGATTCAGCTGGCGCATAATCCCGCTGCCTTGTACTCTTCCAGGTCGTACTTGGAGAGCGAGTTCCAGTATTGGAATGTGGGAGGCATTGCCAAGGCCACCTTATGGCAAGGAGACTGGTCGTTCTCTGTATGTGTGTCACCTCAAACAGTCGATCTCCTCATACCTCTCTTTTTCTTTCGCCAAACTTATAATAATCTTGATTTTTTTTAAAACCAGTTCTTCAAGATCCACAAAGATCACGTCTCATCTCGGTAACGCAGATCATAATCTTGTGCAAATTTCCCCTCACACATAGCACACTCTTCCTCCAGCCAATCCCATCCTAGTTCTTTGGCACCACAAAAGGTACCAAGTGGAACGATCACGAACTTCTACCATTCCTTTTCATGATTGACTATTGCTTCTGCTCTTCAGACCCAAACACCTGCTGTATGCAAGTCACTGTTATTATCCTAACTGGCATGAGGGCCTTCATCCCCCGTTCTACCAAAAATTCTTGTCACTCACAAAACCCTGGTTCAACAGAAGATGTACCAAAGCAGCTGAAGGGAAATAACTCTTCGCAGGTGGCTTGAAACAAGAGCCCCAGTTTCATATTGCATCTGTGCTGAAACATGACACAAATGCAGAACGACCATCAGGAAATCCAAATCTGACTTCAAGAAGGCCAATAACAGAAAATTCGCCTACTGTCCAAAATAGAACAATGTCTTCTGGTCCTTTTCAAAGGCCAGACTTGAAACTGATTCTCTTCTTCCTTATTATCTCTGTCCTCTTGAATAGCCTTCCTCGTGAAGGGTTTTTCAACAACTACGGCCTTCAACTTTTCAAGAAAAATATAGATAGATTTGTTTTTCACCTGCATCCCACAAAGATACTGATCTGCTATAGGTTCTTCTGCCTCTCGTGTATGGGATAATTATAAAAAAAATAAAAGACAGGTTGATAAAAATTAAAGTATTCCTGTTTAAAGCATTGTAGAACGCCATACAATGATCCAAATGCCGCGAAACTCTACAGGAATACGTTGTCAGTAATGAGGAAGCGATATCTGAGAAGAAAAAAAAAAAGGTAGTTCCACAATTCATCTCCAGGGGCGCTTTATGATGCACCGAATGTAGATGTATTTATTTTTCTGTGTGTAAGATGAAGAAAAGCGACGCAAGTATAATTAACACAATTTTATTCACTTCCATTAAGCATTCACGGGCTGTACTGTTCAATGTGCTGCCCTTCCCGGTATGCCACCAAACTGCATCCCTTGTTCAGCGGCAGAACGCGGCTGGTTGGGACTGATGTTGCGCACATGCTGCATTATGCTGTCTTTCAGCGCTGGCAAGTTATCACGATGATCCAGATAAATCCTATCTTTGAGAAATTCCCAAAGCCAGAAGTCACAGGGGATCAAAATCAGGTGAACGAGGCGGCCATGCAGTGGGAAACGCACGGCTGATCACTCTGGCTTCGGAAATGTTTTCGAAGAACCTCCTGTACGGATCGTCTGATGCGTGGAGGGTCGGATTCCACACGAAAATGACTGAATCCATGCACTGGCGCTGCTGTAGCTGTGGCACAACAAAATTGTTTGTCATATCGCGATACCTATCGGCAGCAATCACAGGACCCGACTGGTGAATGTTCTCAAAGAAGAATGGTCCATTGATAAACGAAGCTGTAAACTAGCACCGGAGGGTAATAACTTTGATTGAATGCAAAGGAATTTGTTGGATTGCCTGCGGGTTTCGCGTAGCTCATACCGGCAATATTCACAGCTCCGTACATGTGGAAGTGAGCCTCATTCCCCACAAAATCATCCGAGGCCACACAGCATCCAACTCCCCACATAAAAGAAATGTTAAAGCGAATGTCAGTCGATTTTCAAAGCCCGCTGGCTCAACTTCTATTTCAGGGTTAACTTGAATAAGCAGAAATGCAGAATCTTCCATGGACTTTTCCAGATAGTTGTGTAAGGTACATCCACGTGTCTTGATGCAGCATGTGCACCGCAGGAACTAACGTTGATATTCATGTCCTGCAATAGCAACTTCATTTACTTGTGAACTGACTTATTTGGGAACTCTGCAAGGTCTAACTCCCAACGATCCCGTTTCTTCAAAATGATTAATAATTCGTCGCAGAGCACATGGAGACAGTGGACCTCGTCGACATTTGTGCAAGCGACGAAATTCGCAGAATACAGTAACAGCATTGCAATTGTTTAGGTAGTACAGCTACACGAGCAAAGCACGTTGGGGCAAAGTTAGTGCCATGACAGTAGACTGCATTAACAACCTTAATGAAGGGAAAAAATCCGGTGTCCATCTTTTTAAACCCTCCAGGCACCTGCCGAGGTGCGTGATATGCAAATCCATTCATTTGGCGTTTTATAACGCTCCTGGTAGTGAATAATTTTCATCGTGAATTTTCGAACTACTTTCTCTCCTCTCTCACTCAGATGTTGCTTCCACATTAGCACAATGTACTTCTATAAAGTTTCTCAGCATTTGGATCACTGGATGGCGCTCCACAAAGCCTTAAACAGGAATAATACTTCAATTTTGATCACCCTGTATGTGCATGCATTGAAAGGATTTGCTGGCTTAGACGAGCGAATAGCATTTTGCAACCAACATGTTACAGGTTCGAATACTACTGCGACACGGATGCATTGTGAATTAAAGTTGGATAATTTTCATCGTTAGGTGTACGAACACGGTCCTGCTTGCTGGAAGTCTTAAGCACCTTAAGAATTAAGCAGCCCCCCCCCACCTCCTTCTCTCATGGTACTGACGTGCCATAAGTGTGATCCTCTCCTAAGTTTGATAACATTAAAAAAAGAAAAATGATAGAATTACAAACGCCAAGGTTGCTTGTAGATAATTATGAAGAAGAAGAAAACAAGGAATTGACTGCGTTTATACTCATATCAGTACTCAGAAGCGGGCTCCAAAATCCAACTACCGGTTCATATATTCAATTACTAATTACTTAATTTTACTTCCTCTATGCAGTTGAGCGGACGACGCGACATTTGCCCTTGGAAAGATAAATGTTCGAATCTTCTGTAGGATAACGAGGGAATCTTTATAAGGACTTTTCAATTAAGGTGGTCACATCGACTTAACAAAAATTGTCTGCGGTGCAAAAGTGACCTAAATATCTTAGTAACGCCATTGCCCAATTTTTATTCATCAGCTCGGGATATATGCTCTAAAACGTTTTTAAGACTTTTAAGCAATAATAATACCTCAATAGGCTGTAATTGTATTGTGTTTGTGTCTGCGAGAGCGCTGAGTATTGATAACTACAATTTTTCATATCCACTGCTCCTAATGAAGGCCCATGGCCAAAACAACCATTTTATAACACTGGAAAGACAGAAAATATCACCCTCCCACTATAATACAAATTTTATTAATCACCCTGTGGTGACATCCTCTAACACTCGGTGTTCCGGTTAACGGCTCAAGCCACACACTTTAATCAAGTTTGGTGAACCCTCTCGACAACTTCAAATGAGCGACCTTTACCGTTTTTGAGGGACTACAACTGAACTGGCCAAGTGATCATTTCGCACCTCACATCTCTGATATTGGGAATTTAGTGGTACGATAGTTAACGCGGTACCATTTGCCATAACAACATAGTAGCACGCCTAAAAAATTATGAGAATGATCTATCCACGACATAATGAAGTTATAACAGGGGATGCAGTGCTTCGCACGACATTGCCTCAAGGTAACTAACATTATCCATCTTTCGTACATATAATGCAAAAAAGGATGTAGCGAAATCTGAAAATAATTACTGTGAGCCGACAAAGTGACTTAATGAAGTACTGTATTTAAATTATGACCGAAATAACTATAAGGTCAGTGTCAGCTGAAAAGCCCTCAAAGGATTCAAACAACGCATTCCAACCAAAGGACACCGTCGACAACGAATGAAGGCTGTATCAAGAGTTACAGCAGTGACTCAAAGAGTGTACCATAGCAAGTCAGTGATTACTCTTATTAAATAAATATTGCTGTCTCACTATAATATTCACAATAACTGTAGTGCATATTATTGGTGTGCGAAGATTACTCAACATTATCTGGATACAACTTGCAACATTAGAAAACTAATAATGACAACTTTAGCTTCTGAAAATAGCAAAACACGCAGAAAGTATCATTTTTCTTCTCCTTCACTGTAAATAGTTAAGTACAAAGTTCAGCATGCATTAACTTCGAGGACTATACATTCAATCCAGGGGCGAATTCTCCATGCTTGCTATGCAAGCTCATTAATCAAGAAAGAAGTAATATTTATTTGTTAATAAATGCATGCATTTATAAGCATTCCATTTAGGCTTTTATTTTTGTAGACAGAAGACGTCTTAAGCTTGCGCGGCAATAATTGAGCTTTGCGGTGTGTATCAAAGGCCGATGCTTGCTCGTCTAGTCAAAGCTACCTTGGCTTGCTCGGTTGTAGGAGCTTCCAGGTACTCGCAGCAGCACTGTGATTTCATGCGCACGCATAGCCATTTCACGTCGTCTCACTCTGATGTTTAAACAGAGGCCATACGCAGTCAACGTAGCTCTAGCCAGTGAGCTTCAGCGAGCCTTTACAAGTGTGCGTGTTGCTTGGGAAGATTAAGTTACAACCAACTTTTTATGACGATGTTATTGACCAGTTCATAAAGAAGAACCGGAGGGTAGAATTTGTATTCAAGTAGCTAAATTGAAAAAGATAAAATATCATTTGTAAAATAAATGTTGTATTTGGATATTTAAATGTACATAAATTTCTAAATATATAGTTTTAAATGGTCAGTAATTCATTATTCCGCTAATCAGACTTCAATCACACCTCTCACTCCCTGAATGATAACAAGAACATGCGTGAATTTCAGGACCAGCATTCGCCCCTGATTCAATCAGATATGGAAATACATTCGGTCAAGAGATCAGAACCCACTGACCAAGCTTCTAGCACACAGTATTTGTATTTCATTCATTATTATACGCAGAAAAAAAAAATTCGGCTGTCCTGGGTTATGTTGCTGCTGCATTTCGAAGGGTATAGTGTTTCCCTACTCTCATGAGTCGAGTTCTCTTTCCAATGTCGATTGAAAAAGTTGAGTGTGGATGATATTCATTATCCTGAGGCAATACCACTATCTTGGAATGGCATATAACGAAATCCAGTGTTTTTTTTTTTATTTATTTTTTAGGACCGAGTTTTTACAATGGTTCCAAATTAAGCATGAATGTGTGATAATGTAAAGTTTCAGGTCCGAAACTGTAACGACTCAGCACAAATAACAATGTCCACATACGCATAAAAGATCATCAGAAGTAGGGGGTAGGAAATCGCATAGCCGAACTATTTTCGACTGGAAATAGTCTTATAAATCAGAATAATATATATTCTGTCGAAAAAAAATGTTGATTCTCCCAGGTGCGGCAAAACATTTTAAAATATCAGTAATCGTTGAAATTTTATTAAAAAATGAAATGGGTAGCCAGTCCCATTCGTTACATCGTAGCTACAACATTGTTACTACACAGCAGTACCAGAATAGTAAAAAAATATTAATGCAGGATTGTTTAAAAGTTAAAGAATGATCGTTGACTTGACAGTGGACGACCTTCAGTTTCTTTGAAGCAAACCGGTTGCTCAAAAATTAAAATGATATCACTCGAAAGAATTCTTGTTCGCTTCCTGGCAAACTGATCGCAGTGGAGGAAGGCTTATTTCAGGAGAAAAAAAAAACTTAATTACCAGAGGCGAATGCTGGTCTTGAAATTCACGCTTGCTCTTGTTATCATTTAGGCAGCGAGAGGTGTGATTGAAGTCTGATTAGCGGAATAATGAATTACCGACCATTTTAAACTATATATTTAGAAATTTATGTACATTTAATCATACAAACACAACATTTATTTTACAAATGATATTTTATCTTTTTCAATTTAGCTACTTGAATACAAATTCTACCCTACGGTTCTTCTTTATGAACTGGTCAATAACATCGTCATAAAAAGTTGATTGTAACTTAACTTAATTTTCCAAAGCAACACGCACACTTTTAAAGGCTGGCTGAAGCTCACTGGCTAGAGCTACGTTGACTGCGTATGGCCTGTGTTTAAACATCAGAGTGAGACGACGTGAAATGGCTATGCGCGCGCATTAAATCACAGTGCTGCTGCGAGGACCAGGAAGCTCCTACAAACGAGGAGCAAGCATCGGCCTTCGATACACAGCGCAAAACTCAATTATTGCCGCGAAAGCTTAAGACGTCTTCTGTCTACAAAAATAAAAGCCTAAATGGAATGCTTATAAATGCATGCAATTATTAACAAATAAATATTACTTCTTTCTCAATTAATGAGCTTAAGCATCAAGCATAGAGAATTCGTCCCTGTTAATTACTGGATTTGTTCAAATTGTAAAAGCGCGAAATAGAAAACGATTTTCCATTAGAAGGTTAGGAGTATTTTCGCCCCATCATTTGTTATAATTTGCCACTGAACTTAACCGTGGATAGGCTAAGAGTTAAATAATCCGTAAACAACGCTCTCTTAGAGACCAAACGTAATTTTTTTTTAAACTACTACCGACTCGAATAAATGAGATGGGGTCTCACATCTAACAATGAAAATCATTATCACCTAAAGATCACAAACAGCCATGCCCATAGTGGAATTCGAATTCGAATTCAAAACCTGTAGGTCGGACCGGAAAGTTGTCCGCTCGGTCAACAAGCTGACGAGTCAATGCACGTTCGAAAGCAAAGTGTGTGTGTGTGGGGGGGGGGTAAAGTGGAGCCCCCCCCAATTTCCTCTTATTCCGTCTAAGATTTACTTGCCTTAAAAGTCCTTGCACAGTTTTTAACTGCGCAGAAATAAATTTTTTGAGGGGATTAATGGTGTCGTGAAGGACGAGATACAGAGTCGTTTTGGACTGAAACTACAGCATTGGATCGCCTGCTATAGAACACCGGACTGATTTAGACGAAATGTAAAATCATTCACATAACAAAAATGCTCAATTAAATATATGATTACGGTATACTGACTAAACTGTATAATCAATAATTGATATCGAAAATGTCAATAACACTGAGATGATTAGATTGCTGAAATATTATCTTAATCAGAAACAATATTTGTTGGACATTAAAATCTCAAAGTTATTAATAGCTGAAGAGCAAAATGAATTCAGAAGTGGAAAAGAATAAGAAATGGAAAATATGACCTGTCAATATGCGAACTATTAACTACTGTGCAGCAATGGATCTACTTATATTTCAAACATTCCTGAATATTTCAGAAAAACTGGAATCAAGAGATTCCAAAAGAGTAAGCACACACAAAAAAAAAAAAATAATCTGCAATAGCTATGAAGAATGTAATTTCGCAATGAACACAATCTGAGAATGTTTTATGACCGCTGTTATTTGGGGTCTTCTCAGAAGCAGTCGTGCAGGAAACAGGAACACGAAGGGATATCTCAATTGGAGGAAGAACATACCCTACGATATACACGACACAGCGCTAATCACCCAGCATGAAGAAGATCTATGATGTAGCGGAACCTACGGGAATTTCATTAGACCACGATCACAGTGAATGTGCAAGAGACCGTTAATAACCTAAGAGAAAGAACTAATAAATTTGGTCTAAAAATACTCGGAAAACAAAAGCGACAAGTAAATGGTAGTTAAAAGACTATTGGTATATCTTAACATGAAACGAGTACTAACACACATAATACACACAAGAATTTAATCGAAAATAACTTGCTATTTCTAGTCTATATTAAAGCATTCCTCAGGAACGGGGACACTTGATAGAGGAATGAAAAAAGACGGATGGCTCTGGAGTTTAATTCTAGAGAATGACAGCTTAGCTAGATAAAAACGTTAACAATTACTTGAAAGGGCAAAGCCCAAAAAGATTAAGTGAAATCGGGAGGAAGTCAATAAAAGTTATAGGACATCCGCTTAGCGGTCTGACCAATGTGATCAATCACAAGAAAACTAGATGAATGAAGAGAAAAAGACTTGAAACTCCGGTCACTGATCTCCAGATCTCAGCGACGCCTGAATGAATCCGTTGCTTTATTCGCACTGTTCACTTTCTTGTAGCCATTGCTATATCTGGTTGCTAGGGCGGAATTCCACAAAAGAAGACAGAAAGGACTGTGGGTTGTTTTAAGATCTTCAACATTTAATAGCTGAGAAATATTGTTCTTCAAAATCGCCAAAGATAATTACCACATGCTGTTAAGTCTAAGATTTGAGATCGTGTTATTTCGGATCCTTGTTCAACCCTGCGTCTACAAAATTCACTAATATATTTACAAAATGTGGCAAGATCTCTGCATACCATATTGCTGAAGGATTCGTTTTATCTCGAAATGAAAGTACCAAATCTATGAAGCATTTCAAAGTCAGGAAATTGCACCTGAGGTCATGTCCCCGTGATATAGATGCTATTTAATCTCCGGGAAAAAAATGGAGGTTTTTCTTGGATGCAAAATAAACATTCTGGTTCTAATGTGGAGATAAATGCTTGCATTCATGAGTTCAAAAACACTATAATTTTGTATTCATGTTCTCTGTTCCTAAATTCATTAAATCTAGGTTTCAAATCCATATAATTTATTCACTAAGCACACTAGTTTCATCCTAATTACATGGAACTTCTTCAGATATCAAAAATATCAGGAAGCAAAATACAAGCACAGAAAGATTAACACGCCAACAGATACAGTATTGTGTAGCATTCTGGTAAAGCGAATTGTTTTTGAATATGTGTCCATTGTTGTGCATGCTCACGTTTGCATATCTGACTGGTTACAGAAAGGAAACATTTTGACAGATTAATGCTAGGGTTTATGTTCCAAAGTACGGAGTTTAATAACATCTTCAAAGGTTTCCTGCTTTTCTTCCAGAGAACTATGTCCATCTGTCGAAACATTATGCGGTTTGTTGAATATCACACATGATGATAGAGCTGTTGCGTCATTTCTCTGGGATTTGTTTGTAGCATTCGATGGGCAGATCAAATAGATTTCTCTTCTGTGTTATGGGCCCTTGCAGTTAAGCCAAAGGCATAAAGTCCGGGATAGTCAGAGGACTGGATTTAACGGATAGCGGTAGTAACTCTAAATTGATGAAAGGGTAAAACACTGTTTTATACTCATTGACGATTTTGTCAAGTTTTACAGAAATCGAGCCAGTACTGTATAAGGAAGAAAAAGCATTCGACTACCTCTCACAGAAGATATATTTCAGTCTGTTAGTTCACAGGAGTGCAAAGATTTTTTTTAAGGCACCTTAGAATTTTGTATCTAAGAAAAGATGAGTATCATTAGACATTAGTTCACAAGTAAATCTTATGTTGATTGTTGAGGTCGTCTAGAAAATCAAAAAGTGAATGTTGTCTGTGTCTCCAAATGAAAAAAAAAAAAAAAACATTATCGGCAAAGATAGATAATATATGTATACACTTTTTTCGTAAATGTTGAAGAGGTGGTTAATTCCGGACAACCCTTCTGAGTTGATTTTTAAGAAAATCTTTAACAAGCTACTTCAACAATCCAAAAGCACAGAGGTGATGAAGAACCATTACGTCAAATAACTGCTCTAAGTATTCTTCCTACCTGAGATTTTAAAGTGTACAAAAACTTTCTCCTGCGATTTCAGTAAAGAACGTTCTGCTTTTAAAAGCACAAACCATTTTGAAAGGACTCAAATGGAACTGGTAAGGAAGAAGTGAAATGCGACAGCTTAATTTCTCTTCACTTCTATGCTAGATTTGAAAATGGAAGGTCACAACACGTCATGACGTCACTATTACTAGTGTGTGTGCAACATGTGGTTGTAATTTTTATAATAAGATCCTAGAAGCAGGAAAAAAATAAATAAAATGCATTAAGTATTTCTGGATGGTTGAGGTACTACTAATTACTAATTGCGAATACGGATTTTATTCTTCCCACACTTTTTTTTTTTTCAATGTCCTTCAATAGGGACATTTTGTATACCCTGTAAATATTACTCGTCGGGCTAGAATAAACATTGCAAGGCCAACGTTCAATTTTTTTTTTTTTCTTTTGCCGATTCGTTTCCTTTTTCTGTAACACGTGTTTTACAGCTCACTATGGAATATAGCAGAGATTACAATAAAAAAAAAGTTTCATAAAATGAGAAAGGAGCAGTTGCTTAATTGTGTACATGGTTTTTGAAATTTAGTCCAATGTTTACTAAACAATATTTATTCAGCTCATCGGTAAATAAATCCCGTCGCACGTAAGCACATCCAATTCTTGAATGTTAAAACTCTCTCTCACGTTCTCGTGGTAAAGAAGGCTATATTCATATTTACCTTTAACTTTCTTGTGATGTTATAGCTGCATTTATAATTAATTTGATTTAATAGTAATTAGCAAAATAGCTATTAAATCACATAATTAGAAAATTAATTTTTTAAATATAAAAACAAATACGTTAATTTACAGGGGAGGGAAATCAAGTAGCTACGTTAAGTCCGATCTGTTTGTTACATTTTTAGGAAACATTTTCCTTCTTTCTCTCCTAATCATTTGACATTGGAGATGCGACAATTTATGTGCATTTAAAAATTTTAAAGGAATTACTTCTACGATTAGGAAATGTGACCAGAAAAGAGAAAATACGAATGTTGTACTCTAAGGTATCATTAGTACAAATTAATTCGAGTGCAAAATTATAATATAAAATGTTGTCGCTAAAAAATGGAGAGGGGTAATTTTTTTTTTTTAAAGCATTACAAAAGAATGTATAATGACAATCTCGTCTTCATTAAATTGTGGGACAACTTAATGCCATTAAATGCATTCGAACACCGCCTAGAGTTATAATGAATTAATGCATGCTGGTAGATAAACGTAATTGGTGCGTTTCGGAAGACTGTGATGTGCAATTAAATTTCTTTAAAATGCGATAAATCATTGGTGAAAAGGCCTTTAAAGACTACACATCATGGCAACACACTATTACACTGAAGGATAATAAATATCCATTACTATTTTATAGCCAAGCAAGGAAAAAAAGTTTCGAAAGCTTGTAAAGATACAACCTTCAGGGTGAGTTGACTAGATATTGCACTACTTGAAAGACAGACTCTGCGCAAGTGCTTCAGATTAAGGGTTTAACTAGCTTAAGAACGGTTTCGAACTGTTGGTTCTCAACGAGACTAAGTAAAAAAAAAAAAAAGCGATATAGAGAAACAATATTATTTATTTGTTAATATTAAACGACATGAAGCATAACTCCTGGTCAAATATCATTGAAATATGAAGGCAACAGTGACGGCATTCTTTTAATTTATTTTTAATTAGATGATACTTACTGCAATGATAAAATCGTGAAGTTAATGATTGCTTCTTATCAAGAAGTTTTAAGATGTTAAAAATCATGATATTCAACATTTACACGCAAATCCGTTCACTTGAAGAATGTTATTTAAGAAGATATCCTAAAATGGATACTAATAAAAAAGGAACGGACCTCTAGCCTTTCCTATGTGTCAATATTGTTTTGTATATTGAAAATTGTTCCCGTAAATCTACAGTTTCAACGTTCTAGTTAATGTGAGTTGTCATCTGTAATCTCAATCTAGTTCCATGGAGACTCCTTAAGCAAAAATCCAGGAAGTGCTGCACTACGAATCATCGCTAAAGAGGATGACTGAGAGTGCGGAAGTTAAAGAAACAACAAACAAAACTTCCTGTTAGGTTTACAGAGAAGTTGGCTTTATATCGCAGCGACTCAAGAAAAAAAAAAAAGGATGGCTATTTTAAGTGCCAAGTTAAAAATATGTTTCTAATTGTACGGCTTTCGTCAGTGTTGAAGTACCGAGGGTGGAAGAAAATTAATGACGAACTAAAACTTAAGCAAAAGTCATTGTTTTGAGGTACCAAAGAAATAGACCTGCTTATGTTGATGACAAAGGTTCATGCAGTTTCCCTTTAAACCAAAATACAAGCTAATTTCCTGTATATTTAAGCTTAATCAGGTATGTACGTGCACACATATCAGATTAACACAACTGAACGCTGCATCACTAGCTAACAAGCACGTCAAAACATGAGACTACAGAGACAAGCACCTGAACTGTCGTAAAGTACAGATGATACTTGACGTAAACCTGGTACTTTCCTGGATATAATCCAAGGCCCAACGAATTAAAAAACAAACCTCTCATCAGGTGGAGATAGCGCTGGGAAACTCTCTAGAAACACACGCTAATAATTCTAAAGATGTGAGAACTGTTTAGACAACCAGAAATTCATACACGCCAGACATTGCACGTAAAGCACTTCGTTATATATATATATATATATATATATATATATATATATATATATATATATATATACACACACACACATTTTTTTTTCTTTATAGATGGATCACATAAGACGACTTCCTGTTTAACAAACCACACGTTATCTGAACAAGCACTCAGTTCTGTAAACAGTCTTATCAAGCTAAAAAGATCGCTACTTTCATCAATTAGTTTTGTACCGTGTCAAGAACCCAGTCCATATTTCATTTTGTTTGAAAAACAAAAATTATTGCATGAAAATGATTTTATTTACTGTTTCAGCTCTACAATGTTAACTACAAAACTGGCGTAGATCAAATAAAAATTATAGGCCAGCTCAGGTTATCTGAGCTACCCTATAGTTTTGGGACAGTTTTGGTTTTCACAGGGTCAAACTTCTGGGTTAAAAAAATAAATAAATAAATAAATAAAATAAGAAATCTGTTTAATCATGAATACATGATCGCAACTCAGCAATCTTTTCGCGTGGCTTCCCTAAAAGTGAAACTATTCATTATCATTTTATTACAATGAACATTTGACCTTTTTTATTTATTGATGCATTATTTTTGCGTATTTATGAATTTTATTATAAAATTCATAATGGCTGAGTAAAATTCTAACCACCACTACACTCAACAATGTACATAAAAATAAACGAAACAGACTTCGCATTCGACACTACATCAGGGTCAAGCAAAAAATCATTATTCACCTCCTTCCTTGTTCATCGACACCCTTTACATGCTTCTCACTTCCAGAGATCTTGCCTTTAGTTCCCTTTCATTCTGTAATTAATTCCATCAATCTATTCGGCAAATTCCTTTCATTGATTTTATGCTTCCTGATCATATATCGCCTCTTAAACCATGATTTCTACTCGCCATCTATTCGGTAACAGTAGCAAAAGGTCCTATGGTCTATTTTAGTCGCTGTTCTCTGGAGACTTTTTCTGGCTTCCTCATTCCACTAAAATCCAGGTGGCCAAATCCGTACAGTAGTTCGCATGTGGCCGACTGCGGATTAGCATCACTGCTGCGCTGGCTTTCGTAATATGTCCGCAGTGTCCGAGTAGGCGGTTTAGGGATGTGCGCACAGTTTGCTATACGCACTTAAATATGGCTCTACTCCTCCTAGACGACTCAGTCCCAAATGCCATGCTGTTTCCATTTCTTGCTGTGCAACATCTTCAAAAGTAATTTCCTTATCGCGGCATTCTTAAATGCAACACTTTGAACTGTTACACCCACTCATGTCGTAATTAAGTTATTCATCATACTCTTATGTACATTTTCTCGCTCACTGTAATATTCATTACAAATGATTCCAATTTATTTCCTTCTTTGCATGGTTTAGTGTTTTCTACACCTCATCTCACCCAAAACTTTTCTATAATCATTCTTTTCTTCATCCGCCGCATAGGAAATGAAACTTTCCAGTTTCTTTTCACCTGATTTAAGTTTATTCTCATGATTTTCTTCTCCCCAGTGGCAGCTCGTGGCTTGAAATCGTGGGGGTGCTGCAACTTTCGAAATATACATATACACTGTACTTACAGTGTATACGTGTTTGGATAAAATATCAAAATTATCGTAAAAATTAAAAAAAAAATTAAACATGAAAAAATATCGTTTATTATCAATAAAATTATTCAGTTTAGTATAATTCAAAATTCAGTGGCGTAGCTAGAGCTGTTGCCCCCCAGGTGGTCCCTAAGTTTGCCGCCCCTCACGATACACACCAAAAATACTACAAAAAGTCAAAACAACATATAGGGAAATAAACTGAAACACTATGTTTATTTTTGAAGTAAAACTTTAATTTCAACATTCTAAAATATTATTTGTCTTGCTTTTCTGTTAGCAAAATCGTCATTAACATTGCGAGGTCTATTTCATAGTAATGTACGTAATTCTTAATTTTATTTAGAAAAACTCCTCTCATAAGCAACACTTACACCAATGTGAGGAAAATTCGCAGTAGTATTACAATATTTGGAACTGAGTTCTCGAGACTGTATTTTAGAATTAACTGAAAAAGTTCAAAAAGGTTCAAAGTGCCGCCCGGGGCAGACTTCCCCCTCCGCACTTCCCTAGCTACGCCACTGTCAAAATTACTTAAAAATAAAATCCATTATCATAACCCCAATAATGTTCTAAAATAAAAACAATAACAAATGTTATGTCTTTAATTGTAATGTCCAAATATTTAAAGAGACGGAGTAAACACGATAAGCACTACGAACACTCTACTACTGGCGCAAACTGCATATAAACAACATTGGAACTGCGCGACGGACAGTGCCGCATTACGCTAATAGCTCGCATCTCACTGTGACGTGCATATGCTTGCGCGCGTAGCAATATGACACTTAGGAGGGCGAAGGACTACAAGATGGATTTTTATTATTTTTTATACAAAATAAGAGAATTGTATAGGACTGTTCATGATAAAATTAAATATTACAAGCAAATATAAATAAATTAATAAATATATTTATATATCGAGAAAAATTGGGGCTGCTGCAGTTCCTACGCACGAGCCGCCCCTTCTTCTATCCCTTTCTTAGTCATTATTTTAGCTCGCACTTCATGCTCCTGCAAATACTTACCTTCTCTCATCCGTTTTCTACTTTTTCAATAACATCTTTTCGAAAAGATATTATTGAAAATGACTTACGAAGTGCGTCATGATTTCCTTAGCTGTAGTCCACCTATATCCTCTCTTCACCGGATCTTCACATTGCACCTTCCTTATCGAAAGAGGATCATCGCTCTTCAACTGACGTCATTAGTACATTTATTGTCGTCATACTTCCATTTCACTTACAGTCGCTGCTCCAACGGATTCCCCAAATCCAATATGCTTAATCGCCTTACAAATAATTCCCTTCGGTAACCCCAATTCCCCCCCCCCCTTCTCCATGGAGGATGTTCACTTAATTTGCCTCCAATAAGAACCTATTTTGTACTCAATGAATTAATCTCTTTATGCACTTCGGTCTTCGGGGTGGTCCCACCAGCTGCCAACAATATTTCTTACTCCATTTCGCTGTCATTAGCACTCCCCATCTGTCTCATTCATATTTGTTCCTGTGGAAAATGCTACACAGACTTTCCTAGTGAGCATATTCTCTGTCAATCACGTTTATTACATGCCAATAATTTTCGAGAAAAATATATTTACAAATGCTATACATTTCTGTCTGCCTGCGAGCTTCTGACATCATCCAGAATAATAGCAAAATAGCTCACTACTGTATTTACGAAATAGTTATACATAACCTATTTTATCTTATCTGTTCTGCCATTAACTTTAACCAAGCCTTCTTGCCCCAAGCAACTCCTACTCAAATAACAAGCATCTAATCCCACGCTGTTCATGAAAATCCCCTCCACACAATCTTTCTGACAACATTTCGTCCCACATTCACACCAACGACTTACGGCTTTTGCATTCTTTACCGCATACCTCCACCCTAACAACTTTCGTTTCTTGTACCTGTCTGCCTATTTTCACGACGTTCCACAAAATACTTGATGCCGTATCCATTCAAGCACAAAACAACTCTTTTTATAATCACTATTATTACACCTGCTGTGATAAATATCTTAAGCATGTTCATAGTCTTATTTACATCTTAAATTTTCCAATCTGGAAAATAAGTTTATTAGTACCATCTTCACTAACTGATGAATTCGTAAAGATGGTCCTAGATAATCATCACTAAGTGATTAATCTCCATACAGTTGATTTACATTTTTCTTGTGCTCTCTTTCGGATCCAATATTATCCTCCATAACTTAAGGATGTTTAACAAGTTGTATACAAAACTTATTCTCAATTCAACTTTCATCCTTTTATTTTACTAACACACCTTTTAGATGCACATGCATTCCAGTCATCTATGTTTGTAATAATTGACGTTTTAATTTTATTTATGGTCGGTTAAACATTCGGATGTGTTCCGGACTAGTTAACATTTTATATTTCAACGCTATATGGTACGTATTTTTTTTTTTTTTTTAACTGAGACGTATCCAATCTCAACACTCTTCTCTTAGTTTTAATATAACAATTCTTATGTAACATTTAGGTCAGATGTTATCAAATAAAACAACAGAAGAAAAAGTATAAGTAAGCAGTTATTTTTAGATGGTCAATCTCTAGTATAGCCGAAATAATATCTTATAAAATTGCATATCCCTAAAAGGTGCTCGTGGATATTTTTATTCACTTAGTTTATTTTGAGAGTGGTCATGTGCGCTGGGTGGAATCCAAACAACTAACAAGATAACTATGTTAAGTGGGAGGAAGATGAGTTCTCGAAATATCGCAACTTTTGATCTAGTTAGTTATGTAAGCATTAAACAAAGCACATGTTTAGAAATAAATTGTTCCAATAAAATAGTGGAGAATAAAAAAAAAATCCTCCAATAATGATCGGGAAAAAGATTAGATAATCTGCTGTGATTTATTTCATGTTGAACGTCTCCTCGTCGATGAAATGTGTGTATGAATAGCCAAAATGTATTACTTCTATGGATTCACCATTGAGAATGCCATTCAGAATTTATTGTCTGAGGATCTTTATATCACATTTCCCATAGCAACTATTTTTTATTTAATAAAGGTATAATATCCTGTATTAAATGAGTATAGATTTTACCAACTATTTCAGATACATCAGTTCTTTTAGTATTTGGAATTAAGAGACGATTGTATCCAGAACGCTAATTCTGAGGAACTATCTCGGTGAAAATATATTTTCAAACTGAAAGTAGCGTTCATCTGCATATGTAGTTGAGTAGAACGCCAAGAAGTATATCACATAAATCGATTAACTCCTGATCGTCACAAAGTAAAAATTTTATGAATATATCAGTACTTTCTTGGTTGGGTGAATGTGAAAGGTTAAGTAATTCAGGTGTAAGGTCTAACGCGAAAAAGAAAACTTGCCTAATGCTGAAGGAGCGTCCTGTGAATGTTCATACTAATTAGGATTGGAATTATCCCAAATAAAGAATATCTTGTTTAGAGATCTAGATACTTCCGAAGGTAAGGCAAGATGAGTTCTTTTTATCGCGATAAATTACTTAAGCAGTATTTAAGGAAATGAAGAATGCACTCTACAACTGCTTTTATTTGTAATTCAAAGTTTGTCACAATGTCCTTAACAAAACTATGCATCGAATTTACACTCACTTGAAGAACCCAACGGGTATGGGGGGGGGGGTAAAAGAACAGTTCATAAGCTACCCTGAATATTAGGGAATGTGAGGATCAAAATCAGTCCAATATTCAGAGACTTGGACTGATTTTGTATCTGATATTATGATAACTGATACAGTACTGCCAAAGATGGAAGAAAAACCACAAAACTGAAAGCTACTTAAAACGATCTTTTATATTAAAATTAATCAGATGACTAAGAGATAATTCAAATAACCGCTTCAACAAAATTTTTAATTATAATTAAATGACTTAAGTAACGGATGAGCAATCGTTTATTACTTGACATATTTTCAAGTAGTTAAAACTTGACTTTCTAAAAAATAACATCATTACTTTAAAAAGAATATAAGTAAAAACAGTACTATAGTAATTCGCTGATTTACTGCATCTCTCTTTTTTTTAAAACAGATTAAAGACAAGCAAATTTCAAAACTATTGTATAAATATCAGTCATCTAGGGCAGCGATTCCCAAACTGTGGACCGCGGCCCACACAAGAGGGCATACAACGAAGCTTTTTCAAACCTTTCAAGCCTCCAATAAGAGGGGTGGTCTCACACTGGGCAATGAAAATCATCTACAGTCAAATGTGTATGTAAGATGCCAAAAATGTAATATTTGCATTTGATTTTTGCAATATTCGCTGTGCATTTTGTATTGAATATAAAAACAATATTTTTTATTTTTTTGCGATTGGGGCCGTGAATTATTTTAATTTTTCCAAAGGGGCCTTTACATCCATAAGTTTGGGAAGCATCGATCTAGGGCAGGGGGTGTTCAACCCGTCGATCGCGATCAACCAGTCGATCGTGGAGTGATGTTTGGTAGATCTCTTGTGTATTCCTCCTTACTTACAATTTTAATTAAAACTGAAAACATAATATTTTATTTATCATTATTTTGTATTATTTTTAATTCGCTTTAAGTGTATTGCTATTGTTTATTTTTCGTTAAAATTGTCAAATCAGTAATTTTTTTATAAGTCCGGGTAAATGAATTAATTTGGATCAGTGTAAGTCAAACAGCGAGCCGAGTGAATACGATTATAAGCAAAGTGTAAAAACTCGATTGTAGTTTAAATATTAAATATTCCAAAGCACATTACATCGATTTTTTTTTACTTAAGTCCCATGTTGAATATTGGGAAAAAATAAAATTTGTTTGTCTCGGTATAGTTCGTATTAGATGTTTTTGTAAATAACTCTTTTGAAGCTAACTGTATATACTGCTTTAATAAGAATAATAAGAATATGTTGGAGTGTTAAAAAACAAAGGCAATGTTTTTGTCGCCAAAGCTGTACATGGGGGCATTAGAAAGATTGTTATTGAAACTATGAGAAAGGCTTGCAGGCTCTAAGTGTAAACATCTCCGAAGTCAGTCAGAAAGAGTTCAAACAACTTTCCGATGGCCGGCAACTTACAATCAAAAGAAAGCGGAGGAGAACAAAAGGCGTGCCGAACTTTAAACTTACGATGGAAGACTCATACCGATTCTTTGGGAGTTCCCAAACTTCATGCGAGGTCTCAGAGGAGGCCTAATAAAAAGGGACTGAAGCAAGCAGAAGGGGTCCCGGTTCTTCCAGAATTACTGTCAGAGAGGAGGCTGCCCGGTCCAGAGTCGCCGTCAGAGAGACTGCCCGGATCCACGTTGCTTGAGAGAGGAGTTTCCCGCTTCCAAAAAGGGGCTTCTCGGTTTGAAACGTCGCTAGAGAGAAAGACTACTTCTAGGCCGCAGACAAGGTTTCAAATTGCCGAAAGGAAGAGTTCCAATTGCCGGAGAAAAGATTCCAGGCCAGGTTGATGTCAGACATTCACCAGTGTGTTACGTTTTCATTACAATTTGATGAATCAAACGATTTCACTGATATTGCTCAGTTAATGGTATTTATTCGCATAGTATTTCATGATTATTCAAGTAAAGAAGAACTTTTGAAAATTATACCATTATTGGGAAGGACTAGGAGAGATGATGAATTTGTGAAACAACACAAACTTCCGCTTTTTAAACTTGTGTCTATTACTACTGATGGTACTCCTGCAATGTTAGGTAATAAATCATAGGCTTCATTTCATTATGTACAAACGATGACAAATATCCAGATTTTTTTAACGTACCACTGTATTATTCACCAACAAGTACTGTGTAGTAAAAGATTAAACACAAAAGATGTTTTGGATATTATATTTAAAATTGTAAATTCTGTTCGAGGAAAAGCCCTGCAACAGCGGTTATTTAAATTACAGGCAGATGATAATAGGGAACTTCTGTTGTACAATAATGTTCACTGGCTCAGCAGAAGTCAATTTTTAGAAAGATTTCTTGTATTAATTAATGATATAAAAATTTTTCTTGATGAAATAGGAGATATTTATCCACAATTGGGTGATAAAAGATGGTTGTTACACTTATTATTGTTAGTAGATTTCTGTACGAAATTAAGCAATTTAAATTTAGAGTTACAAGATAGAGATAAAAATTTAATTGAAATGCTAAGTTCAATAAAAACTTTCCAACAATACTTACTTTTATTAAAGAAAAATATAAATGACCGCGAATTTAGACATCTCCCATTTTATTAAAATTTTTTGAACAAAATCAAGAAATGCTTCGCTATGATTTAAAAGAATTTATTCGTTAAATTGAATTAGTTGAGGAAGAAATAAATTCAAGATTTAAAGATTTTAATAAAACTGAAATGATTGTATCTTTTATCAATAATCCATTTCAAGTAAACTTGAATATCTCAGAAATTTCAAATAAAATTAGTGGGCTGTTTGATATAAACCAAGCTGAAGTAGAACTTGAAATAATAAACATTCAGAATAGTTTACATTTAAAATCAATAAACAATGAAGTCATTTGGAAGTATGCACATGAAAAATTCCCAATATTAACTGATATTGCGCGAAAAATTCTGCCGTGTTTCGGATCGACATACTTGTCAGAATCCGCTTTTTCAAATATGACCATCATAAAAAATCAATTAAGAAACCAAATTACAAATGGTCATTTGCATGATTGTCTATGATTGGCAACTTCTTCATATCAACTTGACAATAAAAATATTGCGAGGTCGTCCAAACAATGCCAAATTTCACATTAACTTTTTTTTTTAAATCAACCAGCATTTCCTGTAACTTGTGAGTTTGTAATCAATCTGTTGTTTTTTCTAACTTTGGTTTTCCAAAATAGAGAAATAAATATTTTATTCCAATATATATTTTTTTTGTTGTATTAAAATATTTGATGTATTCAAATAATTAAAAGTGATAAATAAATTTTTAAATACACAAATAAAGTTTTTAGTTGTGTATTTTTTTTTAGTTGTTTATTTGTGCGTAATCAGATATCAGGTTGGGGGAACGTGATCTATATAAGAGAGTAGATCGCCGAATAACTTTTTATAGAAAAGTAGCTCGTGTAGTAAAAAATGTTGAACACCACTGATCTAAGGCATCGGTTCCCAACCGGTGGTACGTGCTGGGCCGTTCAGGGGTACAAAACATAATCGTAATGGCGGAAAAACAAGTAAAGTAAACAAAATTACATTAAGATAGGCACTGAACTAAAGTGTCAGTAATTAAAAACAGCTATTTTAAATACAAGGGGTGCAATTTATAGAAATGGGTTTAAAAGGGATAGACAAGTGGAAAAAGACTGAGAACCACTGATCTAGGGGAATGCAAAAGTGATGTTGTCGTCTGGGATTTCCCCAATTTTCCTCATCCGTCCCTTAGGATCGGCTGAATCCTCCCAATGAGGGCTTTTTAAGTATATTTTTTGATTGTAGATCCATGCGTTTGTGTGTTCACGGAAAGGTTTGCCTGTTCTGAGGGACGAAAACCCTACCACTGTATGAGACCGGCTAACTCACTTTTAGACTAAAGGGACCAGATAAGCGTTCCTCACGTCATGGACGGGAATCGAACCCAGGTCTTTCCGACCAAAGGGCTTCGTCTATACCAACTGAGCTACGGAGGCTCTTTTTCTTTCGTTGTAGCGTGGAATAAAGTTTTACTTTCGAAGGAACAGGCTACGGATAGTAATGAGATCTTGTATGAAGATATATCGCCAAATTTCTGAAACCAGGAGGATTAGTATTGCTTACTGTCATCAGCACAGCCATAAATAGGATTTAACAGTTTCAGTGCAAGAAAAAAAGAGATGAAAGGTTTCACTAGCCTGACAGCTGATTCAAACTCATTGGTTTTCGTCAGAGACTAGGCAGAAACCTAAGAGAGCAAAAACTCTCAGCACTAGGGAACTTGAAGCGTCAGAGAGGTGTATTTTCCGTAAGCGAACTTTCTGTCGGTGCGTCAAGTGTTTACTAAAATAAAGAGCCAAAAGGCATTAAAACTTATTAAAATATTCCCTTGGGGAATATTTCTGTATAATAAAAGACAAATCACTACAGGTAAAAAAAAACTAACGCGTTTTATGATTCACAGGACTCGGTTAAGTAAATGATTTTGATATTTTTTTCAGTCCCGCAGTTTTTTTTTTTTTACACAGAAGTAAGTTGAGGAAAAAATGTAACAAAGATAAGAATACTACTGCTATGTTACTGAATACATGATGTATGTTAGATGCATCTCTAGTAGCTTGTGTGCAATACTTCAGTATGCTTTTTTGAAATATTAAAATGGATATTACATCGAAGAAGATATCCTTCCTGTTAAATTTTTGTGATGGGGGGGGGGGGATGCCTGATGCGATGACCTCGAAAGGAGAGACGTGACTAATCTCAACCTGTTGAACGATTGCCAACGGGAGAAAGCTACGTCAAGGGACTCTGTAAAGTAGTAACTATATATTTAGTGAGAAATAAAATGGAACTTGAGTTTCCCCAGTCAAATACTTAGTATTCACATTCTAGAAATTATTAGAAGTTTTATTTGATTACGTGAGTAATCAAAAAAAATCCAGAATTGACAACAAAACTGGAAAAGCTATTCATTTAAGATAAATTTTCCTAGAACGCAACTATTTCTCTTTCATTTTGTTCCATGGTGGGGTGAAGACAATGACACGAATGATGGTCGGTCCTTCTTTGAGACGACATCACAGCATGTGCTGGAATAGATAACTCCCCCACTAATAAGTCTTTAAAAATGCGAAATTCTAAAAATCCCATCCAGAACCCAAGGATCCTTCAAATGATTTTGCAACCGAAGGAAAGTTAGACAATCTTGTTCAGCATTATGAATACGTGCAATTAATAGGTAGAACACTATCCTGTTCTAATTACTTGGGCTGTAACTGCACCCGATATAAAATCGCAGAACAAATGTTATCTGGGATCACAACAAACAAAGTAAGGCTAAGAGACGAATGTATTCAGTCAGGTACTTATTGCATGTACTGTACACTGGTTTGTCTGTGGTTGAGGGAAAGCCTATTATTTCATAATAAGGTAGCTGGGGAGGTTTCTAGCTGTTTTTATGTGTACGAAAGTATTTAATGGTTAAAATGTAACTATAAATGAACCGTGAGTAATTAACTGATTCTAGATGTGGTTAGCATTTAGGAAGGTACCTGAAAACAACTAATACTATTACTAGCTGATTTTTGTTATAAGAGTTCAAGAGAAATAACTGCAATATATACTATTATTCACCTTTTCTTATTATTCAGTAAGAAATAATATTACATATGAATACTTTCTTAGGCACGACACCACGCACTTGAATGTCCTTCATGCTCCTTCGAAAGAAATATTCGGTAGCAGTAGTGGCACAAATAAAATGCACGATAAGTTTCATACCTTAGTCTGTCCAGGTCTTGAAAGCTTGTTGACGCCAACTTGTGATGCATTTTATGTGTAAGAAGTAATGCATCAAGTGCACGAGAGGTCACTGGTGCAACTCGATGACTGCAACCTAACACCATAACTTCAACCAACAGTAACTATATTGTTCTCTCTCTCTCTCTCTCTCTCTCTCTCAAGAATGTTAAGAGCTAGACTTTTTTTTTCCCCTTGCGTCTTAAATCAAAGTACTTTTCTGACTAAATATCTAGAGCATAAAGTGGACATCTCTGAGGGGTGAGAGAGTCATCAGCACACTCCATAGAAATACAGAATTACGTAATGTGTTGCTCCTTTAACGGTAATTTTTTAAGAAATGCGATACACCAAAAGGATGATTAAGTAACATGTCAAAAACTAAATGCCGACAAAAACACAAAGTTAAAGCTACTTGACTGCGTATTCGTAACTTCCAATGCTGGTATACTGAAGGTCAGGAATCTGCACATAGCAATTAAGTGTGCCATAATCACAACTTCTCGTCCATTCTCTAAAAGCATACGTATTCGCGGTTAAATAGTTCTTTATACAAAGAAAAAAAGAATGTCTATTCGACTGCAGCTACTGATAATGTGTTACAACCGAAAGGTATGTCAAGATAGTCAAATCCTGTTGGGAATAAAGCATGAAGAAGTAGGGCAGAGACAGTAAAATATTTGCAAATGGCATTTGAGAGTACGCACACAAATGGCTCAATTTTTTTGAACCCACCTCTGGATAAAAAAATCAAAAATAAATAAAAATTCTCTCTAACTTTCAAGACGAGCGGTCACAGTACAATACCAAGCCAACTGAATGGGAGTTCAGGCGAGGTAATATGACATAAAGTAGCAAAAACAGTTTATTTTATTTTTCAGTAAGCTAACAAAAACAGGAATGCAAGTAGCCAATCAGAATTCAATTTAATTATATTCACCATGAGTGGAATCAAGAGCCAACTATAGCAGTACTAATGTATTATCTGCTATTAGAACTTGATAGGCATAAAATGAGATCTTAAACAGTTTTTATTTTAGACAAAATGGCAAAAATTAAATGACACTTCGAAAGTACAGGTAAAGGATCGCTAAATTAAATTTTATAAAAGTAAGGAAAAACTACAGTACTTGTTCCGAATTATTCAATATTTAAGTCAATGGCAAGGAGTGCGGGAAGATATACTTCGTGAATGGATATCTTATTTTTACAAAAGCGTACCAAAGAGCCCGAATGACGCATAATAAATTCTATCCCATCAACGTAGTGAAGGAAAAAAAAACTGTAAAAATATGGAAATTACGACCAATCTTCACTTCGAGACTTCATTCAGCAGATTAACGGCTTGAGAAGTGGAAGTGAATATTCTGTGCATTGCAGTCTGTTTTGTCCACTCCACTTAAGTACTTCAACACCGAGAAAATATTATGCTTCTCTGAATAGATCTCTCCTCCCCCCTCCCTCCCCAAGTGTTCAGGACTATTAAACGTCTCATAAACACGAGCCACGGACATTTAATAAACCGAGTGAGTTACTGCTGGGACTCAACCATAATTTGTACGTTATGCTATGAAAGGGGAAAGAAAACACAGAAGAGGAGGAAGCCATCTCTACAACTAACTTTTGTAACTGCCCACTTGTAATTCGAAGGCGTTTGCAATCTCACGAGCCTTCTAAGTGCCTTCTGTAGACAGAGGAGGGTGTCTGTTTGTCCAATATCATTATTAAACTAGAGCTAGCGACCCCTAGTGAGAGAGTTTAATTAGCTGTGGCGTTCCCAAGGAAAATGACATCCTTCCACCAGGCTAGGCAGGCAGTGGAGAGGTAGGAGAAGCATTGAGAAGACAGATTCATTCGGCAACAGCAGCGTGTTAATTGTGCCCTGCAGTTATTATGGATGGGGGGGGGGGGGGAAGGTCAGATTATCTAAAGCTGTCTACACGGAAATGACTAAGTGAGGGTAATTTCGGTTCCCTCTACTTCTCAAAACAGTCTCCCGGGAGCACGGATGCAGAGAACAATCTCCATTCTGTTCGCCACTCCTTTCTCTCATGCAGTGCGCAAGGTGACAGAAGGGATAGTGGAGGGGGGGGGAACTAATGAATGCTTCATGTCATGCCTTCTTTAATCAAGTCCCAATCCACAGAACACGCATGAGATTAAAGTTCATCGCCGAAGGGAGGCAATGGATTGAGGTTAGAAGGACAAATATAGTGAAGGTAACGTGAAGTTTGCAGCAAGCTTCCTCTGAACAAAATCTCGATGAAAAGAGTCCAAATGAAGTTCTTATAAAAACGGATATATCAAGAAGAAATAAATTTATGGTTCGAAACTAATTTTGTTGAGTATCTAATCTTGGGTTTCGGGGATTACTTTTGAAGAATTTTCTTTTCATCAGCCGATAGCAAAAAGTTAACTCATTCTGCGAGTTATTAAAAGGCAAATTATGAGAGGTCGAAAGTACCTTGAAAGATATTATGTTAGGTCTCAGAGCATAGTTGACGAAATTGAGAGTATTAAGATGAAAAGAGAACCACTCTACTGATGAACACATTTCTACGAAAGACTGGAACTTTTTTTCAGCGATTTGTTCAAATTTTATTTATTAACCAATAAGAGCCTCCGAAAAGCAGTCGGATGGGTGACGTCACAAATGCCCTCGATGGGAAAAGAGTAGCTTCCATTCTCTTTGTTGATGTCAGATCCTATCTTTTCGGAATAATAACGGTTTATTTTTAATGGACGATGAGTCAGTTACGTAGGATTTAATCTCCCGGATAACGCAGGTTTTTTCGGTCTAGCATTCGGACAAGTGCATCGGGATTTAATCTTGAGGGGGGGGGGGGAGTTGAGTAGACGATTTGAGAATATACACTACGCATCGTATACGACCTATGACTGAGCATCTGCAATGATCGCTAATTCATAAGTACTATAGAAATAGACGACACGACAAAACATAAATAAAAAAAAAAAACATGAATTTAATTAGGAAAAGATTTTTGGAAAATTTTCTAGTGTTTTTTTCTTTTTCTTTGGAGGGGATAATGCCCCCCCTTTTGGTTTTTTTTTATTCATTATCTCCCCCCCAAAGGGGGGGAGATAATGAATTTGCTCTAAGTGGCCTAAATAGGGTGTAGTCTAAAGGATAGACATAGATCTGTGTTCGGAGGCATAATTTACTTGTGTTTATGATCTCTCCTGCCTATACTGGTCCATCGATCAGAGATTAAGCTGGGTATATCGTGTTGTTTGGTTTTGAAAATAACTAAAAAATTAAATGTAACAGAAGTTATTACGAAAACATCTGAGATCAGTTAATATACTCACAGATCTGTCGCTTGATCAGCTATTCCTTCGCATCCCATTTTCAATGACGCAAGAATAAATCATGTGATTTTTCATCCTCAAATAGAAAAAGGAGGCCATTAATAATGAAATAGAAGAACTGATAAATACTTTTATCTCTTGGATGTGAATTTTCATATGAAAAAATACATCAAATTAACAACTAGAAGTTTTGCGATCATAGGCCTGATAAATAGAACTCTCAATCCGAATCCCATACCAAAAGAAACATTATTATACGAGTCAGCGAAACAAAGAATAAAAATAAGTGAAATGTCATTCATGAGAAGAATCACAAAGAAAAGAAAATGAAGATATTTAAAAGAACTAAAAATAAAATCAACAGAAGAAAACTAAACAAATAAACATAATTGGATAGAACGTATAAGGCGAATAGCCAACACCCGCTATCCTAAACAATCAATAAAATATAAACCAACTGGGAAGAGAAATCCGAGTAGACCTCGAAAGAGCGATTAGATTAAAAATGAGACCGGAACAGATAAGATCAACATACTTCTATCAACATATATCCGTATTTAGCATTATAATGATGATGAAACGAAACCAGTAGAAAAATGAGGGAGTTATGCTCTGATTGCTAGGAATTTCACAAAATGATCTCTCCAACTAAACCGGAAAATTAAATATAAGCAATTCGTTTCCTTATTTTAATAAAGTGAATGCAATTACTGCAGCTTTCCTTTTATTGCATGAAATCTGCTTCAAGCAATACTTTTAAAATTTGTGTACAAAGTTTAGAATTTTTTTTTATAATATTAAAAATTAATAAATAATTAAAGAGTCACATGCAGATTTGTCATAAAACTCGCAACATTTCTTGAGTCAGATACCCTGGTCTTAAACTAATAACCGAAGGCATAAAAAAGAGTCAAGAAATAAAATTTAAAATCGTGAAAAACGAAACAGCCAGGGATTTATATTTATTTATTATTTTTTGTGTACAAAAAATGTAAGTAGCTATTTAGCATGAAAATAAGTTATTCGGAAATATGACAGAAGCAAATAAGGCTCTGAGATGAGCGTGTTATATCGTAGGTATCCGGTCATATGTCTGTTGAAAAGCAATCCGTATTTTCACTTCATAGACGGGATTCGAACCCAGATCATTAAAAAAAAAAAAGTAAAACTACAAAAGAAAATTAGCGGTAATCGTGATGTTATGTCTGAGAGGGAAAAATCATACCGGAAATTACATATTTTCCATTAGTAATTAGTCTTCATTTGAAATAAATCTGTCACAATACAAATAAATACCTTTTGGAAGTATGAAATGAGTTAAAAGGAAAAAAATTGGTTTCGAACCCGTAGCCTATCAAGAGTGTAGAAGTGGAAACCAAACTTTCGAAGATTGGTCAACCTATACTATAATAAAATTTAAAAAATGCAATAAAGATGTAGAGAGAATCTGGACACTTGTGTTCGAATAGAAATCTAGCTACTGTATATACGAGCGAGTAATTGTACGCTATTCACACTGGATTACGTGATTAAAGCGCTTAATTTCCTTGAATACACCATTTCAAATGATATATCTCCCGAGAAGAATTACTGAAGTATATTCAAGTATATACTGACAGTTACGTATCAGTATAAACACTGAAATTCTAGCCATTACACTGTGGTGAACAATTGCTTTCAGCAGCAAGTCAGCTTCCAAGCGAACCAAACATGGGCACGTGCCGCTTCCCCGATGGGACTCCCCAGTGTGCTTGGACATGCACCTGCCTCTAGCAGTCTGTCAACATAAAGTGTGGTGGCGACAAACCGAAGGCGGATGGAACTAGGTTCACGGCTTCCCCTTACCCGAAACATCCTGCTTCTAATGGTAATGTTTTGACTTGGGTACATGTGTTGAATGGAAGTCAATATATTGACTCGCTGTTCAGCCCACCGCTATGAAAAGATAAATAAACTGAGCAAGAAAAGCCGGTTAGGACATTAAGTGAGAGCCAGAGCCGTTACAACTTCCTTGGAGCGTTTAATTCCCTGCATGTTCATTAATTATGATCAACAGCTATACTAGCGCTCATTATGTAGCTGGGAAAGCATTTATTAAACTTGCATATGAATGAATATTCGTTCACATGCGAATTATAAGATCAGTGTTCTTGTTTACGAGATTTTTTGTAGGAATAAATATTTCAGATATTTTAATTAAATTACCATGATTAACCTCATCGGAAAAAGTGCTCAACACTAGACATTTTAACAAGTAGAATAGTTGATTTTACACTAGAGGAGAGAACTCGAGTTTCACGATGGAGAAACCCCAGCTACTGCATATGACCAGTCGAAAATACTCTTACGTTTCTAGCATCCAAGACAGAATTCGAGTCTTTTCAACGGGTAAGAAGACTTAAACAAGAGGTAGAGTGCTCTCTCTGTGCAAGTGTGTCCAATGATGCTTTATGTGGAGGTAATTTTACTGTAATCACTCGCTCTAATTTTATTTCTTACAAATATCAATTCATCAAGCCAGTACCTATTAGACTCGGAGGTGAAGAATAGGAATGCTATTCCTTGGCTGCGGACTAATGACTATTCCAACTTTCGCCTCAATTAGATCATTTGCGTGTGCAAAATCTGACCAAAATGTTTCAAAATTTCACGAAGCAATTGCTTTGCCCTGGTGGGATGGAATGAGATGTAATTTAATGGTTCGAATTTGACTTCAGGACATAAAAATCTGTCCACTTGGTCCATTTCCATTGCAACTAAACCATTTTATTTGCAAAATGATTCCAAATAATAGTAATTCCACTCTGACTGGATGGAATTTAATCCCAAAAGTTATTCAGGACCGCAAAAAAACTTGTCATCTCGGTTTTAGTCAGTCTTTGGTGGCAACGTTAGACAAAACAAAATTGTCTACAATTCGGGTTCAGTTGCGAAGATAAATGATTCCACTATACAGGGAATGCTATTACGAAACGCACATTTTGATGAAATTTCAACTGGATTAAATTCTAAGAAATGTTTTTTTGTTGTTGTTGTTATTACTGTTTTCACGCTACCAATAATTCCTTTAGTGAGGGCATCCTTCTTTGCCTAGCTTCTGATGAGACAAGCAAGTTATGCCTACATGACAAGCATAGAAGCTAAGTAAACGCTTTCTCTGTTGAGAGGTTTCTAATTCGACTGCTCTTTTGAGTGGTGCAGTCCTCTTAGGCTGACGGTAACTACTTGATTTAAAAGCCTCGCCTGACGCTTTTAATCTGGTTTTAATGGGCTCCAAAAAGCTCATTACCGTGTGATAGGAAGTGAAAGATTGAAGCTCTTCAAATAATCAAGCAATTCTTCGAACAAAGTGGAATACAAACAAGAATTTCTTATATACGTTGCTTTAAAAGCATGCAGGGTCATTCTGGATATTCTGACGTAGATCTCTCCTCCCTTTCTAAGAAACTTTAGAACTTAAGGAAACAGGTTCTGGGGACCTACCGTGCTTGTTCTGAGTCAGAGTGAAGTTGCCATATGGCTTCCTCTGCAGCAATCCAAATATTGTTCTAACGAAAAAGCAAGAAAGTACTTCTTGATTAAATACTCTCTCTCTCTGCAAGCATGAAGTGCTTCCACAAGCGGTTCACCAATGACTATTTATAGTCAGATATTGAAAATTGCTATCTTGTAAATAGTGGAGTGATTGTAGAACTAATTGGCGACAGATGATACAAGTACTATACGTTAACACAATGTTTAGCACCTGAATTTTGAGTATCTATCTGACCCTGTTGAAATTGTTCACACAGAACCTGAATCAGAATGGAACTAATAAACGCAGTTCCAAATTAAATTTTGCATGTTGTTTTTCTGCCACAAGATAAACTGTCTCCCTAGTAATATATGCAGCGTATAATCTTTATTCAACAGATTGTTCAAGAGTGTTACAGGAAAACATACTAGCGTAAAACGCAGATTCGTATCATAGTAACGAGTCCTGAGTGATAAGCCTGGCCTACCTAATACGAACAGTCATCTTATCCACAGCTTTCTTTCAAGGCCATTTGATAGGCAATTTAAACCACTAGCAGTTCTTATGTCCATCGATTAGTTGTGTAACAGTCAGTCCTTTTATTGTAGGCAGTTGCATTGCGAAATCGGCAGTCACAACTGCTCTTGCGAATTTTATGGAGGATGATGCCGGAGTACCAACTTCGTTTCCTTATGGTGAGAATTGCGGACTGCATCATATTTAACTAATTGTGTATGCCGGTCAGTATTTAGGCTGTCGTTAACGAACTGAAACGGGCTCTGCATCCCGGAGCATATTAATTCGAGGGTGCAGAACCCATCCTACATGCCTCCTCAATTAAAGTGTGAAAACGTAAACAAAACCATTACGTAGCTCAAGTTTCAACAGTCATTGAAGACCTAACCGAGAGATACTGTAGCCTCTTCTTTCATTATTGGGTGTGGCTTCATGAATGCAATTTTAAAAATTCTGTCCCCCCCCCCGCCCCCTACCTCCTTAGGTTAGTAATCGTTGCACGTCTCTGAGTAGGAACATGTACTATCACCGTACACCTGTACCCTTCTGCTACTGCGAAAAAAAAAAAAAAAAAAGTGTGTGGGCGGGTGATAACGACACTTCTTATACTGTCTTGAAAGAGGAAGCACGTCAACTTACATCACACACGCACTAGCGGAAGAAAATTCCCTTAGTGTACGGCCTTGAGGAAGTACCTCGTGTTTTTCTCTGTAGCTGTGCATGGCCGCTTCCAAATCGGATACATTTGACGTCGACCAACCAAAATACTGAACCTGATGAGTCAGAACTATCTTTCCCTTATAAGTGCTAAAAAAACATCAAAAGAAGTTAATTACTCACTGGAGAACTAATGACTAAAGCAAAATACTAGCTTTAAAATTGGCACTAAAATATTTTGCAGTTTCATCTGTTCTCCGTTTTTTTTTTTTATTCCTTTCATAATATTTTAATGATTTATTAGCGCTTCTGCAAAGAAATTCAATGGCCCACGTTTTACTTCTGATATCTGATGCATTTACACCAATAATAGTAGAATGTGATCCTCTTCTTTCGCGCAATAAATAAGACTATCACGTCATTCTTTGTCCATGATGACAGACACAGTTTACGGTAGGATATTCCTTCCAGACGACGATCGCTGATAAGCTATGCAAATATCGTTTATATATATATATATATATATATATATATATATATATATATATATATATATATATATATATATATATATATATATATATATATATATATATATATATATATATATAAACGTATATATATATATATATATATATATATATATATATATATATATATTCTATTTACGGACATTTTTTAAATTCTATGCACGACTATCAGTACACCAAGGAAATACCAAAGAACAAAATTCCTGCATGTTATTAACTTGGCCTGAAACCGGAAACTATCAAAAACTGGTTGTTCTTGCTATATATAAAGGAGACAACTAAGACTAAAAGACCAGTGTATTGCGCCAATTAATTGCGTGTATTCATGGTCGGTTTTCCTGTTTTGTAGATGAAAATCCCTAATTTCCAAAGAAGAAAAAAATCCTGCTACCCTCGTATGAGACCGGTTAATTCACTTTCAGTTGAAAAGTCCTTTTCAACAGTTCTTATAAAACATTGGGGAGGGGGATAAACATAATAAATAACGGTTCTCATAACATCAAAAGAATTTCCTCCCGTTTTGTGCTAAAAAAAGAAAACGAATTGTTGTATGTGACCAACACATTTACAATGTGTAGCACAATTTACGCAGCTAAATAACGTAAACCGAAACAAATACTGAAGAAATGCGTTACTAATTTAAACAATAAGAATTCAGTGGTGAATAATGACCTCTTCATGTGGTCTGATGTCTTAGTAAGCGGAGTCACCAAGGAATTTTTCTTATGATCTTCAAAACCCTCCTGAGAAATAGATGAACGTTTGTTTTAATACTCCACACCCACTTAAAAAAAAAAAGTCTACGATACAGACGTCTCAAAGACCCTGCAACCTTATAGCGCTAATGACCCCACTAGTAACACGCATACTTTAAAAATGCACATTCTTTAGGAAGTTCTAAATTTCATAAGACAATGTCAGATTAGGAGACAGCAGTAGACTGGAAATCCCGAAAAAAAAGAAAAAAAAAACTATACACGAATCTGTATATGGATTGGGAATCATAATTAATGATATACAGCAGGTTCTAATACAGAGCAATATGGCGTGAAGGAGTGGTCCTTTATAGTCAGGTGTTCTTGATTTACATTGATGGAAAAGAAAGCAATATATAAGAACGTTTATAATCATCAGATAGCTGAGATCTACTTTCCATATTACATTCAACAGCATCTCCCAATCTTGCTTTTCAGTTTTATCATCTATATACAGGGTGTTTCAAAAAGAATGACCCGATTTCATAATAATAATATTTAATAATGCAAATATGGTACAGTTACAAAATAAATTACCAAGTATGAAGTAAGGCCCAAAGTTTCACTCACGACTTGTACACATGCGACTTGTACAAGTCGCATTCATTTGTGGTTGCAGAGAGATACAATTTTCAAATCGGGACATTGTTTTTGAAACACCGTGTATTTAGCTGAGGCATTATTTCTTTATCTTTTGTACCGAATTTATGATATCTGTTTCAAGTGGGAGATGTTATAAACAGCAAGCACGAATACGGCCTCAATATTACTTTAAGAGAGGAGTCTTATCTGAGCACTTTTTTTTTTATTTATTCATATGGAGTTTCTTCCCCCGTCCCTAGTGGGGCGAGTTGAGCCCCCTCATGGGGGTTAAGTATTTATGGCTGTAGATCGGTTTGCCTGCTTGCGGGATGAAAAATCTCAGATAAACTGGGGAGGAAACCCAGCTGTCCACGCCCAAGACCGGCTAACTTGGCTATGGCTGAGGAAGATCCTTAGGCTCCTTACGTCGTCGACGGGAATCGAACCTAGGACACTCCTTCCTAAAGCATATAGTTGCGCAGCGCAAAGCCACTAGGCTAACCGCGCGGACATCTGAGCACTAACTCGCGATCTCTTATTCACCTGCGCTCCAAATTTCAAATTGAATTCCAACTACGCATCCATATTTTACGTTTATGAAATTTATGACATACATACAACACTCAAGTGGCCTTAACTGGCATGACATTAGTTGCACGTTTCGTAAAGATAAGATTATTGATTCTGAAGTTTTCAAAAAGTTATTAGATCGTATAAGATCTGATAATATTGGAGTCTTGACGGATTAATTTGGGGGGAAATTGCTGATCGGAAGTTAGTAATGGTGTAACTTGTTCATTGAGTACCATCATAATATCCTGTACATTCGCTGAGGATACATGTCAGGAATTTGATAATGAAGTGTTTCCTCCTCCCCTCTCGAAAAAACAACAGAAAAACGCAAGAGTTCTGCTTTTCATTATATAGCAAGTTCAACAACAGCATATTCCTGTCAAGTCCAAAAATTTCCCTCTTATCAAAGTGCACAGTTGATCCTAATCTCCATTTGACTTTCATTCTGTTCTGAAATAGGTTCTGCATTTTCTCAAAACACCTAATCAGAGATCGATAACATGAATTCTGGGAAAAACGTTCTTTAGAGGATCATCCTGCGTCTATCACCTACCCTTGCACAAGCGCTATGAAAATCTTTGAACTCGCAGATGTTCTCCTTGCCATCTTTAATGCATCTGAATTCTTCGAAAGAAAAGTTTAGTGAACAAGTTACTATTTCATAGCCCTTCAGGGACGTCGTTTCACCTATGACTATCTCAAATTCTTTCACCCACTTTTACCCTTTCATCTCTCTTTTCTTGCACTGAAACTGTTAAATCCTATTTATGGCTGTGCTGATGAGAGTAATCAACACTAATCCTCCTGGTTTCAGAAATTTGGCGATCTATCATCATACAAGATCTCATTACTATACATAGCATGTTCCTCGAAAGTAAAACTTTATTCCACGCTACAACGAAAGAAAAAGAGCCTTCGTAGCTCAGTTGGTATAGACGAATCCCTTTGGTCGGAAAGACCTGGGTTCGATTCCCGTCCATGACATGAGGAACCTTAATCTGGTCTCTTTTGATCAAAAAGTGAGTTAACTGGTCTCATACGGAGAAAGAGGGTTTTCTCACCCAGAAACTCAGGTTTTTCATCCCTCAGAACAGACAAACCGGCCCATGAACACACACGATTTACAGTCAAAAATACATACTTAAAATCCCTCATTGGAGGGCTCGACTTGTCCTAAGGGATGAGGTAAATTGGGGAACCCCACATCATACCACGATGCTCAATCAATACATTTTTCTTCTTTGAATAAATCTATCTGCGCAGCTATGAACTACTCTTTCGACATTTGTAGGAGATGTCCCAAGATCTTAAAAACCTTGCAAGGTTTTTTTTTTTTTTTTTAAGAGAAAAGATATTAACGATTCCTCTGTTACCGGCTAATTCCACTCTGGCGCATAGCTGTTCAAGTTTCGTCACTATCTTTCTACAGTTACTCGCATGCATCCATAATTTTCCTATCGCCTCAAAATTGCGACATAAGCATCACCATCGGACTTAGTCCCGTGATGTATGTTGATATATCTGAGTTTCCTGCTGCGTGAGAGCAATTAAAAATTTGAGTTCGAGGATAGTATCAGGCAATCACTTAGCTCTGTACAGATTCTTTTTGACAACGACAGGCATTGTTGAGGTAAGAGGATTCGAAAGAGATTGAATCAATCTGCTTATTCGAGTTTCTATAGTGAAGATGAATCAGTTTGACGGAAACAAAAATTCCTCTAGACTGGCTTGTATGTGTACCGGAAACCAAAGTTCGGTTCAAGAAAAATGTTTCAAAGTACACTGCTGGAATCCAGTGTTGTTCGCGGGTGTCACTTTGCCGCGAGCAACACTAAGTTGCACATACAGAGTTAGCATGGCTAATATATGCTAATGGTCAAATGACTGCGAGTCTTTGTTTCTGAGCCATCCTCGTGAGACAGAGTTCCTAGTTTATAACAAGCATAGCAGTTCTAAATACACTGTCCGTTTGCCTTTTACACGCTGTGTAGAAGGTAGTGAAATATGCCTGCACGTGAGACACGTGGTTTTATGACAAAAGTTACGGAAAAGAAACAAAGCCATGCTGCTGCTATTCTCTGTTGGCTTTTACATACGGTAGTAGCAGTTGTGGAAAAATCCCACAACTGCTACTACTACCGTATATGGCTGGCAAATTCTCCATCTTAAAAGCTCTTATAGGTTGTTCTTCGCATTCCATACCTAATTCCAACTCGCTCTTTTCGAACAAAGGACATCATCGCTACGGAGCTGCGAAGAATTAAGATGTAGGTATAAACGGATTAAAAAAAAAAAGGAATGTAGAAGAGGAAAAAAGTGAAATGAATAAAGGGGAGAAAAGGGAAAGAAGGCATAAAGATTAAAGAATTTTCAAGTGTTGAAAATTCATGCTTGGCGACTGGCGAGAAACTTCGGATTAAAATCACCTTTTAATCCCAAAATTTCAATTTCAAACTACTGATCAAAACGCCCGTGAAAAATTATTAATTTATACATACAGTTCACCATCACTACCAATCTTTACAATAACCTTCATATGACAATGTGTTACGCTCTGGCACCATTCAGTGGCTAGACCAGTGTCGAGCCATAATGTAACTTACTGTTGACGTGTTTAAAATCTTAACCTCTGCCTCGGGCAGTCGGGCCAAGAATGACTACATCGCCTGTTTGGGTTCTTCAAATTAGGATTAACTTTGAGTTTCCATTTCAAATTTGAATTTGCATTATTCTTCGAGAAATATTGAAATCTTTTGGTTTTGTTAAATAAATCTCCCATCTCCTCTTCATTCCTTGATCAGCTGCTGAGAATAGATTAAGTGGGTGCGATCAAAAATATCAGTGTTGAGCCAGGGAAACGAGAAAATGTTGAGCGGTATGTTATGGCTGAATAATCCACTTTAATCTGAAGAGTGAACGACGGTAATAAGCATCTCCACTTATAAATTGTACGAGTTTATTGCCTTGATAATTTTAGTTTATTCAATTGCAATTTCAAGAAATCCGATTACTTGAGAATGAATCTTGAGCAGAAGGATAAAGAGTATTAATAATGATAGAGTATTTGTTATACCCACTCAGGTTGATAAGCCAAGGAAGTAGTGGTAGTAACTTCATAGATACTTGGATGTGAGATGGTGTGTTTGCGAATGTATTGGAGATAAATGACAGCTGGGAGAAAAGAGAAATGATGGAGTCTTAAAGACCCTAAAAGAAGATGTGACGAAAGGAACATTAGTATTAAATTTGAAAACGCGAGATGGTGAGAATATCCTTGTTGTCTAAACCTATACGATATGTTTGATTTGATGAGACTTTCTGCCAAAGCAACTTCAGTTTATTATGTCCGTTAAGTAAGTTTCTGGATGGTTTGGCTGTTGTGGAATAAGCGGGCAAAGTGGAGGTTCAGAAGACGAAATAAATGAAACTGTTACGTAGGATATTACGACACACTCAAGTAACAGCTCGGAAAAAACAGAAAAAAGGAATGTTCGAGAGTTGAAGTATGTGAGGTTGCATATCTAAATAAGGATGTTAGATAAGGTAAATTAAAAGTGAATATAGACAGATTAAGCAAGAACCGGAATTTGTGAAAGAAGATATTGCATACAAGCCAGGAAACAGGCAAGTAGAGTGTGACACACGTAATTAAGATACAAGAAGCCAGTGAAATGGAATAAGAGCCTGTGGGATGTATAACTTGTTATACATCCCGCGATTAGTCTTAGTGCGCAGAGTATGACATGTAATAATAATTAGCGAAACAGATTCTTGTCTAACAGATATTTCTTCGGTTTCGTGAGAAAAGAAATCCTCCGGTGTAGTCTTGTTTCAATTGATGACAGCATTTCCCAATATCCTGTTAGTCACCACAAGTCAAGTTCATTCCGCGTTTCAGATATGAATTTATTGCTATCGTACTTCCTTTAGGAATGCGGCGCCTCGAAAAGGTGACTAATGGATTAATACTAGGTTCAAAACCACGACTAAATGACCATTTCATTAACTAACTAAAAGATGATTTTTAGTTAGTGCAGCTTCTAACTGCTTAACTGATAGCAATACATAATACCATGCGTCTTCAACAGAGCCCTTAAACCAATGCTATTTTCTAAAGATCTAGAACCATTTTAACTATTTAACAGATCAAATTACACGGAGCAAGCACTTGAAATATCATTCGCAGTTATTTACTACAGTACCAGGCGAAAATGGAAAATAACATGAAACGAATATTGTGAGAATATACCGTAGAAAACAATGTTATCTGGTAATAAATTGTGAAAGAGTAAAAATACTAATCATTCAGAAAGGCATAAGTAGGTGACATTCGGTGCAAATTATCTGAAAGCTGCTGCTGTGTGAGCAATCCTAGTAAGGAAGTCTTGTTTCTTTTTAATTCCGCGCTTGGCTGATAACAACACACAAGGAAATCAAACCGCGTAACATGAGCTGTACTGCGAGTCTCGTAAACGAACAATGAAGTGAATCACAACATGAGCAATACGCTCCATCGTATTCAAATGATATCTTCTACTCATAATACTGTTTTTAAGAAGGGAAATGGCGTCATCTTGAGTAGCCAGCTCTCCGCCAATTTCTTTGATCTTCCTTCACGGCGATAACGGTTTTAATGTAGAGCACGTATTTCCTGTCCCTCTTACTAGAAAAACACACAGTGATAAGGTGCACTTCTTGTAATGGCAGGGATGATGGTTAACCGCCTCTAACGTGTCAGTAACGCAATAATAAGAGCTGCGCGACGCATCTGGGAGACAAATTAAGCTTGATGGTATCATTGACCACCGCGAGTCCAAGGTGAAGTAGAAGCTGCTCAGATAAGGATACAGTTGCGAAGGAAACGGTCATTCTGTATAAATAGATTAACTGCTACATAAATAAATCAATGTTACTTTATAAATTTATGCAGTGCATGATTTAAAAGGTTGAAATCATGTCATTTATAACAGTAATCGAGGTAGTTTTTTAATCATTATTTTAAATTGATCAAACAGATATTACGTCCGTTGCCCATCACAAAGAGTTCACACTTATCTGAGGGATGTAATTTAACGAATAAATCAGTTAGTTACTTTAAATGGATAAAACGACAACGAAATTTCGAAATTATATGGAAGATATCTTAACTAAATTATGCAAAATTGTTTCATGAGAAAATTTATCTTTAAAATAAATAGCCGTATTTTAATCTTAAAAATTATTAAGCAATCGTCAGTGCTGGCCTGGTTAAGAGGCAACGGTATGTTTAAACACTAACAAACACGTACACAAGGACATTTGTAAGTATGTGACCGTTGAACCCTTCAGCTAGTGAATCAGCGAAGGGTATGAGAAGAATGAGTGACGTACAATGCAAAGATGAATTGGATGCCTTCGAATAATTGTAGGCGTTGATGAATGCAATGTGGGTAAGCGTGTGTAAGTCACCAAACCGCAGCATCCTGAAACTGCCTTCTCACTGCAAGAAAAAAAAAAAAAAAAAAAGATTTGATGACAAAAATTAAATGCGAGTTACCAAGTTGTTTCTACAATATTTGAATATTGTGTGAAACTAGAGTTTGAAAGATAAAGACAGCAAATACTGACAGCGGAAGAAAAATATTCAAAACAAGCCAATTATAAATATCGAGTCGTTATACACAACCTCATGGTGGTAGCATTAATTATAGCAAGCAGCAGCGAAAAAAGTTTAGTAAGTGATAGCTAGCCCCGTTTATAGCAGCCTGGTTGGCAAAATAGTATTTCTACTGTAGGTTCGAATCGACTGAGAGCCAGGGGAAAATGCTAGTCTTGAAATTCACGCTTGCTCTTGTTATTATTCAGGGAGTGAGAGGTGTGATTGAAGTCTGATTAGCGGAATAATGAATTACTGACCATTTAAAACTATATATTTAGAAATTTATGTACATTTAATCATACAAATACAATATTTATTTTACAAATGATATTCTATCTTTTTTAATTTAGCTACTTGAATACAAATTCTACCCACGGTTTTTCTTTATGAACTGGTCAATAACATTGTCATAAAAAGTTGGCTGTAACTTAATTTTCCCAAGCAACACGCACACTTGTAAAGGCTGGCTGAAGCTCACTGGCTAGAGCTACTTTGACTGCGTATGGCCAGTGTTTAAGACGATGTGAAGGGAGCGGCTATGAGCGCGCGTGAAATCACAGTGCTGCTGCGAGGACCTGGAAGCTCCTTCAACCGAGCAAGCCAAGGTAGCTTTGACTAGATAAGCAAGCATCGTCTAGTCAAAAATCGAATTCGTTGTGTATCGGCCTTCGATATACACAACGCAAAGCTCAATTATTACCGCACAAGCTTAAGACGTCTTCTGTCTACAAAAATAAAATCCTAAATGGAATGCTTACAAATGCATGCATTTATTAACAAATAAATATTACTTCTTTCTCAAGTAATGAGCTTGCGCAGGAAGCATGGAGAATTCGCCCCTGCCGAGGGCATACGTATTTGTGA
This sequence comes from Typopeltis vanoorti, assembly GCF_054136105.1. Lineage (NCBI taxonomy): Eukaryota > Metazoa > Arthropoda > Arachnida > Uropygi > Thelyphonidae > Typopeltis > Typopeltis vanoorti. Next base: position 87,487,092 of record NC_143570.1, read on the forward strand.
ATGCCTTTAGTCGAGAGATGATTTTCATTGTCCTGTGCGAGATCGCTACTCTGCTTAAGGAGTAGCGATCTCGGTTGTTTGGTCTTCACACCAGAATTTCAAGATTAGACACCCTTTATAATATAATTATTGGGTTGGGGTGAGCAATTTGTCAAGCTTCAGGGACTGAATCCTGGGATGATTTCAAGGTCAGTCTGCTGTTGTTGAAAGGTCTGTTTTAAGGTCGTTCTGCTGTTGTTGAAATCAGAGCCTGAACAGCTCGGACAATGAGGCTTGTACATTATTGACTGGAATGTCATCAGGGCAAGTTTGCTTGGTTGGAAAAGATTTCCCTTCTGATTTTCCGAAAAAAAAAAACAGTAGTATGAGACTGATTCATTTATCTTCAGTTGAAATGCTAACAGGTTCCCCATATTCCAGTAAGATTCGAATTCAGATTTTAAGCAAAAAATTTTATATCAACATTGGTGCGATTTCTGACCAGTAGAGAGAGGGGGGAGGATGACAACTGTATGAAAAACTAGAATATCATATCAAAAGTTTATTTGAAAACTAGAAGTTACAAAATGTCTTAATATCATTTTCAAATTCTCTCAAGTCGGAAAATCAGGATCAAGTTCGATGCATTTAATGCTCACGATTTATGTAATCAGAAACCCATTGAGGGCGGTGGAATTGCGTCGAATTGCCTAAAGCAGGATATTAATATTTTTGATTCAAGTCATGTTCAGATACAACATCATTTGGCTTCCAGCAGAGGTCTGTGCATACACCAATGAAAACCTGTCGATTATAATGAGAAATACCGGCAACAAATTATAATCGATATTTCTCATTTACAACTGTCGTATTGCCATTACCAAAATATGTGGATATGAGTGTACTTATTAACTGAAAACTTAGCTAGCATCATTCAATAAAAAGAAATTAAAAGAGCTGATAATCCAGTAACACACAACGGACCACTACTTACAAGTTCCAAGAACTTACAACTATACTACATAACTAGACCAGGATATGCACATATACAGTCACAAAGCGTTGTATTTAGCAACCTAATTGTGAAATAGCCCTACCTCCCACCTCTCTGGAATTGGATCCATGTTGATATAACTTGAAAAAATATATATATCAATATCACCAAAGAATCATAGACTTCGTTTTGGCAGATTTCTTTCGAGGGCATCCTTATGTATCAACGGGATTTTAAATAGAATATATCATGGAACACGCAAAACTTCCAATCCACATTTGTAGTAAGAATACGGGCCAGCTGCAATATCAGGTTAAAGTAGCGCAACTGCCATACTGGGAAACCAAGCAATGAGGGACCCACTGAAATCACTTACGCTAACTATAAAAGAGGCCGTTGTTTTTAATCATTCGTCTGCATATGCCACTGAAGAGCTATAGCTTTTGTTGCCTCAAATCTGTGCGTAGAAGATTCACATATATACTGGAGAAATGCTGGCTGCAAGTTGCAGATGAAATTAGTGATGGGCGTGTTCTATGGGCTCACATTTTAAAGAGTCTCGCACTAAACAGGCAGCATCAATGATAAAGTAACGTTTATTAAACGTTGATTTTTCTTGCTATTAAGCATAAAATGTATAAATGAGGTAGGCAAAGTATAAATTACAATGCAAATATACCAGTTATTTCATAAAATAAATGCTTTCATCTTCGTGTGTGTTAAGCTCAAGCAACGAAATTGATCACGCGTCCAAAAATGTAATTAGCCAAAACAACTTAACTGTGGAGCTGAGCCAAGCTCCATAACCACAGAAGCAAAGGCTAAACGAAAGAGGTTCCTCTGTAACTGTAAAATCTATAACATGATCTCCATTCACGAAAGTTGGCAAAACAGCATATTGGGTATTAATACCATGGGTGGGCCAATTATCCAGAGATAACCCTGGCTCTACTGGCCGTCGGACTTCGTGCTTATTGTGGATTCTAACTCGGCTTGCTGGTTGCGTAGCAGGTGCGCTATCCAAAACTTGGCCAGTACAATGTTCCTTTTATAGCAACACTTTTCAAAGTGAAGTCCACGATTCTCACCCTTCTATTCAAGTAATAAGAAAATATATTTTTGATAAAACTGACCTTATGAGTATATATATGAGTAATAATATTTAATTTTATATAGTAATATTAAAAATTATATTAAAAACAACCTACATAGTTACTGCTATATCCGCTTATGAAGTATAATTATACTTTTATTTTAAATAATTTTTCTTAAGCATTGTTTCAACTTGAAGTGAAATAAAAAAAAAATAATAAAAAAGGCGGTCTTCGGGTTGTCCACTTCAGAAACAAGCTTATTATCCAGTACTGCATTATTATATAGCAGCGTTTCTCAACCTTTCTAGGTTGAGAGACGCTGGCCCAAGGACCAGTAAAATGCCTAAAACAATTCTACGGATCACTAAGTTTTTTTGTTTTTTTTTAAATAATTTTTACTTACTTATTCAATTTTAATTTGTTTTGTTTGGATAATTAAAAATATTTATTTAATTAATTTAAGTTTGCCTGCGGACCACAGGTTGAGAAACACTGTGGTTCGGACAAGGTTGAGAAACACCTAACCGTATTCAATAATGCATTACTAATAGCTGTCGTGAGGAAATTTGCATTAAAAGGAATAATTTAGGATAAGACAACGAAACCTTGGTATCGCATTTTCTGTAAGTTAAAACGCATATTTATTATTTAAAATAGTTTGGGATGAATGTGCCCATGTTTTCATTACAACAACAGGTTTTGCTTAAATGGCAAAGTCATCAGACATGTTTGCAGACTGTTAACAGACAGTACCATAGCGCAGTGATAAGAAGCTATTATTTTCAAACTTTCGACATCCACCTTTCCAACTAAATATTAGTTTGAACTAAGGAAAAATATTAAGTAAGTAAACCCTTCAGTCATCCATATAAAAAATTCACTTATTTGAGAGAGCTTACATCAATCTATTTGTACCCTTCAAGAAGCCAAAAAATGATGAATCGTGTTTACAAGAATGCTGATGTTACAATAATAATGGCTGAAGGTTCGTCTTAGGGCCTCGATACATCACGCAACTGTGACACTTTAATTGCTCGCATATTCCATTTCCAATGTCCTGAAGACAAAGAAAAAAAAATTACCTTTCTCAGGTGAAATCGGTTTGTACTGGAAACAGAATGCGTTCAAATCTTACAAAATATTATATTTGCTAAAGCAGACACATCAGTATAAAAACATTAATTTATCTTCCGATGGTATTTAATACCACGGTAATGATGTGTCGTACCAGGCTTGATCCCGACTTCAATTTCAGAACTGATGAATGTTAGGAGGGAGAACGGCGAATATTAGAATGTTTATTTTATTAATAAAACTGACTGCAATATTTACGAATAATAGTTGCAGTTTAATGTTTTACGATTAAAAAAATAATAAATAAAAAAAAGTTTTTTTTTTTCGTTTTCATTTCTTAGGCAGGGGGGAAGAGGCGATTCACCACTTCATTAGCGTCCTTTTAAATGTACATGTTATGGTTAATTCTTATTTTTTGGATAAACAGCTATCGTATAAATAGTTCGTTAAAAGTCAGCTCAGCGTATGGATGTAATTATATAAATATTATTTGATCCCAATTCTAGAAAATGAATGAAAATAAAAAACGCTATATTAGAAGTAACCTGACTATATCCACCCCCCATAATTAAAAGAAACTTTTTATGCATCGGGAAATTAAATGTGAAATAGCTTCCAGCAAGCAATCACATTTAGAATGTAGATAAAAGACCTTAAAACGACCTTGAGAATGAGCTGTGTGAGTTCATGACAAATCTAGGAAACTGACTAAGAATAATGGCAGACGAAACTTTGTTTTCATTCATGGAAGCCTTCCAAGACAAGTAGAAACTAGTCCCATTAAAACAACATAAAAAGAAATAATTCTTATTAATATCTCGGTTTTCTATGTCTACGTGAAGAATTTAGAAAGAACTTTTTTTCCATCGCATATTAATAAATTACCACAAAAAACTTTTTTGGAAAAGTAGTTTTTTTTATTATTATTATTAAATTTCCACAGTAACTATAACTTTCCGATTTTTCTTAATGACGTATCAATAAACATTAACGCAATTTCAAAGGCGCTGCTAGACACACACCGTTAATCATTAGTTGCACGCATCAAAAAAGTTCACTTCCAAAAATAACTCGATTTGATCTGCTGGACGCAGGACAGCCGCACGTGAATCCTGAAATACACTGCTCCCGTCTGAAAACCCTTGTTGTTTATTTCAAACGGCGCGTACGCTTTCAAGATGTGGTAGTCCCGACTACCTCAGGTGTTCCCCAGGTGCCCCATTACCTCACAGCTCGAAACCCGAAGAAAGCCACGACCTCCATACCCGGTGTTTTTACAGCCTCCCTTGACGTGGGTGTTCCAATTAAACTTGCAGCCATTTACGGTCGGGGTTGCTAGTTGTGGACTTGCTAATGTCTTCTCGACTCGCATGGGTATGCACGAATACTTGGTGGTCACGTGCATTACATTTTCGCTTTATTTAAACCAGTTCTAGTATGTGATTATAATTGCCTTGCTTACTGCTAGTCGCCTCCCTGCTGGGTTTACTTTTCGACCAGAAGTGAAGCTGTGCATTCTGGAATTATAATTTCTTGTTAACATAAATGTTGCTCAGTGTGAGTGCGAAAGAGGGGATTGGTTAACACCGCGAGTATAATAGATAATGAACTAAAACCACGCTCCAAATACCATTTAGACCATCTTGCCCGTGGTTAAGCTTGTTATCGATGCTAATTGTGTTGAGCATTCAAAAGGAGCCAATGAACTATGAAGGCATTTTCGAGTGTGTAAAACGAAAAGCTTCTGTTGGAGAGGAAGAGGTTACGCTTTATGGGTATGGCAGTGTTTGGGACATTTGGGTTATCATAGTGATATAATTACTAGGGTAACTTGTTATTTATCGTAAGAATGGAATGATGAAACCAAAAGGGTTGGAGTCTTTTGAATTCATTACTTTATTATTATTACGGAATAATGCATACATATGCGCGCGCACACACACACACACACACACACACAGAATAAGTTTGAAAAGATGATGTAAACAGAGGGGTGTGTGTGCTCTAACTATAAAGCTGTCTAAAGCTACAATGCGAGATTAGCTTTAATCCACATTTCGCTTCCTTAAATTCCTGGATTCATTGTGATGAACATTTAACTATTTTTAGCATATAAAAAAAAAATGCCATCCTCGTCCAACGGGAGAGCTGGTCTTGTCTTCCTCCCCCTTTCAGTTTACCGTCATGCTCTAAGGGACTTAGGTGTAAAAACAGGTAACTTGATCACGACGAACTCAACAATACTGCTGAAACCTGACGCGATTTTTTCACGGCCTTTGTGTGCAAAGTTCGAGCTCGTTCTTGCACGGTAATATAAACAACAGTAATGGTACACTTCCGCTGAACTGCACAGACCGACGAGACAAAAGCTAACCTCCACCACAGCCCGATAAAGATAATCGCGCTCGTAGATAACGTTCCCTCGCCGCTATTTATTAAAGGATAACGGAGTTTTACTTTGGCTGCATCCGTTTAGTTGCAGTTCAGAATTGTACACATGGGAAGCTCGTGGTCAAAACCACGTGCATATCCCCACTTGGGGGTCTCCTTTGTTCCTGACCGGAGAGTTTCGTGTGCCTAGTACGCGTTGACCTCCCCGTGAGCGAGGCCAGTAGGTTGAGCGGACCATTAACGCTGGGACCATTGCCAAGAGCACTTCTCGGAGAAGTAAGGGATTTGTCTCTGGGTTTTGTGGCTGATGAGAGATCAGCGCATGACTCAGATAGTATCTATTCTTAGTCCATTAGCGTGGATTTCCCTGTCCGCAGTGATTCTTGTTCATTCAGGTGAAGGCAAAGAGAATAGCAGATAGAATTTTTTTTTTCTCTCCATGATACTTCTTTGTTTTCGGTGCTTCGCCTGTTGCTCTTTCACTCAAGTGAACTGTATTTGTTCTGCTTAATACTTTTTTTTTGTTACGCTTATTTCCTTTGTCTTCTCCAATTTATTTTTTACGGCGCCTCTGGTCTCGTTTAGGTTACATAATGCTCTTTCCGGTGTAGCTATAGATATTTTAAAAAATGGCTAAATCTTTCTTTCCCCCGTTCGTTCTCTAGTATATTTTTATACCCTACTCTAAATATAGTTCACCGCAATAAACATCCTCATGAAAGCGAGACTCGACATTGAGCCGGGAGGTAACAATGACAGTGAAATAATTAAAATGATGAGAATGTGGCCAGGCCACATTCTTTTAACTTGCACTGAATAAATAACCAGTTGGTAATAAGTATTAAAATTCTACTGATCTAATAAGTCCTGGACAGAAAACACCAAGGAAGCAACTATTATTATATTCTATTTGCGTTTCACTCACACTGCGGTACTGAATTTTTCGGAAAATGATTATCAGATTCCTGTTTTGGTAGACCAGAACAGTTCTGGCAGACCATGAGAGTCCTGGAACTCTATAAGTTGTCATATAATAATAGCGTTCATCTATCTATCTATTAAACCTTTCATTTGAGAAAACATGCACACCTAAAATCCACTCAAGAAAAAAAAAATTCATTCTACGCAACTAAAATTTGCTTCTTTTGCTATGTACATTACTTTTGTATTTATCGCAATTAGTTCGAATGTTTATGCCAAGTAGTTCATCCACATAGAGTTCAATTAACTGTGGCAGTAAGCAGGTAAACAATTCTTCGTGTCGTGTCTGAGCCAATACTACAGTTTCAACTTACAGAAAAATAAAATTAAAAAAAAAACTAGAATAGCACATAGAATGGAATAATTAATATCTCTTGCACACCAAATCGACGTGTAGTTGTTGCATATAAAAGCACCATTCATCGTTCTACGTAACGGTTACGTACAAAAACAGCAGTGTACAGGATTACACGTTTACGTAACAAGTTACGTGTTGATTGACGGAGGTCGAATTACGGGTAGCTTCCACCTGCTAATGTTATTGAAGATGTTTGACAGACTCGGTTAAGTGACGCTCACGATAGGTTTAAAATATTAAAGTTCGTTCAGTTTCTAAAAGAAAATATTCTATAAAACAAAGGGGAAACACTCCCCCAATTGAAGTAAATACTTATATGCATGTATTGTAGCATTTAGATTCAGTATGAAATTGAGAAATAATATACTTCCTCCATTCTTATTGGTAAACATTAAGTGACCGAGAAAAAAAACGCCAACCTTAGGTGGCGTTATTTTCTCGGTCACGGAGGGAATCTGCTAATCGGCTGCTCTGATTTAAGCCTGAGGAATGATTTAAGGTGGGGAACAATGAAAGGACATTTTTTTAGATTTATTAATTAAAAAAAAAAACATTTTAATGTTTAAACAGCCATTACACCATCAATCTATATTCAACTACACCTGTGGGCGGACGAATTTTGATGAAATTTGGTACGTGGAGTTTTGAATTATATTTATCAAGGAATTTTAATTTAGTGTTTAATGCAGTCTATTATTATTGAAACTGGAAATTGGTGTGATATTATATATTATGTATTATATTAAAATCAAGTTATTTAGTGCATGTGCTGTGATATTAAATGATATTATTCTGCAAGAATGTAATAGCCCTTTATAGCAGCATGTGGATCGACTACCTGCAGATTTTGCATTAGCAGACCACGAGGAACTAGTATGTTATGTCTATTAGCTGGGTGCTTCCTGTTTAGGACAGGGAAAGACTTCAACCGTACTTGAAGCCATGAAAGGAGACTAGGATTAGGATCTAAATTATATACGAAAGGCGTGCCTTCAATAGCTATTCTTTCGATATTCATATGTTGCTCACTCCTAAAAAAGGACACTATTTACTCGATCCTGTTTAAAATGATGACTGGATATAGTGTTGAGAAAGAAGAGCATGTTCTGTTTTTGAAGAGTAGAATGCATGTCGATTTTGCGTGCATTCATTCTGAGATTGCCTATCTTCGGTACTGTTCTTAAGAGCAAAATAGCATAAAAATGTCTCAAGATGTGCACGTACTCTTGCCAAGGCAGCAGGATCAACTTTTTCTTGCCTGTATCTATGTATCTAATTGTCTATTGAAAACTCCCCAGTTTTAAGATCGTCCTTACTTTTGTAACCCGGTGGTTACAATGTCAATACTATCAAATTAATCAAGAACGTAAAGAATAGCGATTGGTGAAATTATACGCCCATATCAACAGAATAAGACAACTTTGATAACCGTTGTCTCTTCGTTATAGATTACAGGTCTGTAAATAAAAGGCTAATCAATTCATCATTCCTAAATTAAAACTAAAAATAATGTAAATATCACCCGCAGGTCAGTCACTATTGTCACACAGGGCTTCCTTCAGAAGGGAACTTGTAACCTAAGTACATTTACCTCAATATGATTTAGATACGCTAGAAAATGATTCTAAATAGAAGAAAATAAAATAAAAAAACGTGCGGCTTTTGTGTTTCATGTTTGATAAAAACCCATTATCAATCTAGAATTTGATCTTGTATCCATATAGACTAGTGAGTGAATGACGAGAAATGCTAATTGTAATTTACGCCTACGCCTTACTGAAACCTAGCTAAATCCAAGATTTCTAATCGAAAAAGCTTTAAGAATACATCTTTAACATTCTTGAGTTGATGAACACTTTCGCGATCATTACAAAGGGTCTACATCCTGTTCATAAGCCGCCGATTTTCAGCCCTGCCACTTGTCGAGAACATCGGTATTAAACTGTCTTGCAGTAATTTGAATAACGGCGAAAATGCATCCGCCATATGTCTGGACCAAGCCCTCTTTAATGACCTACAAGTTGTTGACACAGTTATGACTAGGTCACGCTGCTCCAGTCTCGTGGGTGTATTTGAATGGAAACAACAGTTTAGCTGGTGTCGAAATTGCATACGAATACAAATTACGTGTGGAACCTCTGATATAATAGGGCGGGTTATAAAATATAATAGGGGACTTTTTCGATCCCACAAATCATACCGACAGATGACAGTTATTTATTATTACAGTTTATAAACTATTTTATGCACTTTACGACCGAGCGCATGAAAACGAGCCTCTTTACTGCATGCATCGAATTCTGATATCAAAGGAAGCACGGAATCCATCCACAGAATTTAATATCCTGACATATATTTTAACTTAAAAGTATTACAAAAACCGAAAGCAGGATAAAATTATATATTTAATTAACATTTTTTTTTTAATTCAGTTAAAAACAAACAAACAACGATACCCCTTGATTAAAAAGATGGTCTGAATCTCGTCTATGACAGGATTTTTAACAGAAGGTGAGTTAGTAGGTCTAACTGTGTTTCTTCTCCCAGAAACTTTTCTCTCTAGATAGATAAACCCGCCCGAAAACACACGCACACAATTAACTGACGTAAGACAGATGAGACATTTAAATGTAAGGTAGTGCCACTTAAAAAGTACTTCCAGCCATCCCAAGGATGCGTATCTTGTTTCATCGATACTCGATGAGATATACTGGTTTGGACTCATGAAATCCGACATGAAAATTATTTTCTGGATTGGATTTCCGATAGGAATACTCAATCATAATTTTCTGAGTTAGCTTTTCAGCTAACTCAGCAGACATCAACATCTATGTTAGATTTTCAAGTTAATATTGACAACCATATGCGCAATGGCTTAGTTCATATTTGAATAGGTAACTGCATAATATTATTGTGGTTTATCTTCACTTTAAACAGTCTCAGATTTTTTTTTTTTTTTTTAAATGACATCTCCAAAACATATCTTCATAACTCAATGGTGTCATCATGCTGCTACGTCATACGTGCGTCACTGTGGCTCACGAGTGGGATTCCAGATGTGGAGCTCCAGATGTCTAACTCCAGACATATGGTCTGGAGTTAGACATCTTGCGGTTCTGCCACGCGTTCCGGTTTCGAGATATGACAAACTGGTCATCTTGTTTTATTATGACGGATGCTTATGATTATGGAGATGGATGGAATAATTAGTCATGAAAATAAAAGAATAATGACTGATTTCAGGAAGATAGTTTCATCAAATCGCATCTCAGTTTTGCTAACACTTGACCAAGTCAAAGATAAGTAACTGAACAGTTATTAGCACCTCATGCCTAACGTTCAAGATGACAGTGTTTAAGCAACTCAAGTTGTGAGGTGAATGTAGTATTGCCTGTAAATGACAGGGGTCTTCTTGCATTTTTTTCTTTTATATGACTCCCGCCCACAAGGACTGCAAAACCTATCGTAAATTAATACCACGAGTAGGCCAAGGATTTTTCTATTTTTTTATTATTTGTTGTATATTTTTACATAATCTGGAAACTCTGCTCTAAACACAAAACACTGAGATTATTTAAACCACTTCAGGCCTCCAGTAAGCAGGGAGGTGGCCTCGCACCAGGCGATGAAATTCATCTCCCACCAACAATCACCAACATCCATGCATTGAGATTCAAACCCGAAACTGTGGGTTGGTGGGCGGATACGCTAACCACTCAGTCAACCTAGCTGGCATGTCGTGAACAGTGAACGATTCGACTTCTCTGGTTAAACTCACTTTTAGTTGAAAAAAAAAAAGCCTGGATTCGATTCACATGATGGACGAGAGTCTAAAGATGGAAATTGAAAATTCAAGATGTTATTGCGTTTTAAATGGAGCAGATCTGAAGAATAAATATAAAAACAGTTCAACATGTCGAATTTTGCGGCTGAAAAATTGCACTTTCTACAAGCCTAATCATTTCAGTCATTTCACTTGATATAGAGAAGTGCTTTGCTTTAAATTGCGATTATAGGAAGAATAAAGAAACATTTACGAAGAATAAATTTATTTAATGCAAGCATTTAAACTGCGATTTCTTTAAATATAAAACTCAAGTACTTGTAGTAGTTAATTCTGAAACGAATTGTAAAATAGCTGGTCTGCCGAACAGGACGCGACAAAGCAGGCCTCGGTTCCCTAAGGTCAGACCGTAAATGAGCTGTACCTATTATGCACCTGAGGTCTGGGGCGGCGTCACTTCAGTGAAGTCACGTGAGTAAAAACCTCTTCCACTTGACCCAAGAAGGAAATACCAGACGCCTGAAGGTAAAAATAAGAATGTGCACTGCTATGTTTGTCACTAGCAGGGAAAAAGAAGGATCGCTAGCCCACTTGATAAACCCCCCCCCCCCCATTCCCATACAATCTCTGTTGTGTCTAAATGTAACCAGAAGGATGGCCAACTTGTGACAACGAATTCCCAAAATATTCAACTGATATGACTACAGCTGGGTAGGAAGTCAAATTAATCAGCTGCGATGTACAATGACGAAAATACTGCTGAAAAAAAAAAAGTATTTTCAGTAAAATACTTAAAAGGCTTGGCAGTATCAAGGGTGGATTAAACTTTTGTATTTTCTAACTATGAAGGCAAAATATTTCGTGATCTAAGCAGCACATCAAGAAAACTCGCAATAATCGCCACTCCAATAACTGATTTATTGGTGCAAAGGTTAAAAGATAAATATCCTTGAATTCAAAACGGATTTATGCCTGTTTGTTTTTCCGAATTAAGGACTGAGCTTTACATTCTTAAAACGGAAGAAATGAAGAAATTATAAGAAAAAAGAATAATCAAAATTAATTGTAAAACTAATGAAAGTCAAAAATATACGCGCAAAAGTCATTTTTTAAAACATTACAGCGCCCATACTTTAATATTTAAAAATTTTTGGTTATTATTTTTTTTTTCTTCACGGAAAAGTCACTTTTTTTCTCCGATTTCTTGAGGAAGTAAAAGAGCTCGTTCCATTGTGTCATTAACCATCCTTCGCTAGAGTTGAGTTAACTTCTGCTAAGTCACCCAAATAAATTATTGCTTCATGGAAAGATAGTTTACGGAAACGATATGAATATAGTATAATGGAAACATACATCTGCAATTAAATTTAAATGTAAAAAGCACAATGTGCAGACGCACGCAAATACGAAGACGTGCAATAATAGCGGAGATGATAGATTTTGATATTAAGAGGGAATTCTTGCCTTTACAAGGTTAAAAGTACTGCTGTTGATTTTATAGTTTCAGTAACAGTGGCGAATGCGAGAGGGTTTCTTAAATGTCAGTACCACTACAGTGCGTTTAAAAATCCACCTCCCCTGGCTGTTACTTAATAAAATAAACATACCCCCCCTCCCTCGACATTTTCACGGCCAATAGCGAACTAACACCTGCTTCACCCATCACGAATTCGTTGTGTTATCAATGATAGCGAGAAATATGCACGACTGTACATGGCGTTCCTTACTTACCATCAGAGAAGAATGTTTTTTTTTTCGATTCTCGACTTCCGCGTTACCTAAATAGCTAAAAAAAAAAGCTACCAAAGGAGCTTTTTTGGTGTGTATTCGCGTGGGAAGACGAGGAAAAGGGATGAAGAACTAAGAATATTGGTGAAACAAGAGACCTGAGCTATAAAACCTACACACCTGTAGGTTGCGACACCCACGCGAAACAACAAGCGAGACAAGGTGTGTGTGGCGACAACTCGCCAAGTTTCACCTTTATATGGAAGTGGTGGTAAGTGATGTCATAAATATGCTAGCGAACAATTCGTATGTAGGTAGCGACCAGCGAATTTCATATAAGGAAAACTGTTTATGAATGACCTACAGACCTCGTAAGATATATGTTTTTGTGAGCTCTAATCTCATTTTTATTAATATCCAAATTAACATTTATGGTAATACTGGATAATCACAAACGTTATTCTTAATTAAAACTTGTATTAATTTAGGCCTTGATCGAGGGGAAAAAAACGTTATCAGAACTCACTGGTGGGTCTGCCATGTCTCTGACCTCTTAAACCAGATGGGTTGATTAAATTTAGAACGAAAGGTCCTCATTAAAATTCACTGTCCATATATGATTTATACAGCATTTATCAATTCGAACTTCAACTTAAGTGATTGCGAGGAAATCTAGCACAGATCTTACTACTGCACTGTCCAGTTGTACTAGTTTGTAAAGTTTCAGATACAGTTTAAAATACGATATATTAAAAATCGTAATAATTAAAAATTCATTTACATAATTCGCTTATTTTCACTAAAATAATACACCGAATATTTTAGCACATGCAGTTATATCTGAACACACGGTTATGCAAAAATATTACGCCAACTACTCCACAATTTTGTACTTACGGAGGATATATGACCTATCGGCGAAGAGAGATGTACAGGCTGCTGAGGAATATGTATTATCCAAGTGGACCACGGCCAGAAAACTTTTTGAGAAACGCTGCTTTAGTGCATAAGTTTGTGTGTAATGAATATACCTTTTCTCTTTGATTATGTTAATAGATACTATGAAAAGTTAAATATAAGTGAGACTGCATGAAAATCGCCTGTAACCTCTGAGATATATACGAGGATACATCGAGAAGGCTCTGCCAACATTTCTTTTCTCCTCACATATTTCAAAATACCAATAAAAGAAGAATCCTAAATGTGGTTCATAATTTCTGACGCTACTGCACTGGTTGTTATTGACATATTCCAAACTTTTTTTTTTCCCTGTTCCTGTCTAAACCAGAGGAACAACGAAGTGTTCCTCTGGTTGACGACACAACTCGCCCCACAGCATATCACGCCAAGTAAATTTATTGGCACATGAATCAGAGTAAGCTAGACTTGAAAGAACTTAAGCTTGGAGTGACTTCGGCAAGTTAAAATGGGTCCAAGAACACGATTACATGCCCATAGGGGTCGGGCGGAAGGGGGAATAGGATACTGTCTAAAGAATCCCTAAATTGTATTCATTCACATTGTGAATGAATTGTATTGCAAGAATCAAATGATCGGTGCTCTGGCATGGTTTTTGTTACTGATCTGTTTTGCTTTACAATTAACCTACTCTTGTTTTATGAGAAAATTGTTTAAGTATCTGAAGGGAGTTACAATGTGATCGATCTGGATTTGCAATGGTTTTTGGTAGACAAAGTTTTCCTCAGATTTACTTCACTGTCCAGCTCGTAAAGCAAGATGGCCGACAGGCACCAGCGTGCGATATATGGTGGTGCAATCTGAAGTAAAATAACGATGACTTGTAAGGAATCACAGGATTAGTTCCGAGTCACTTCTTGTTTTATATAATTAGTTTTCATAAAATTCAATTGTATATCGTATTTTGACACAGTCTGATTTGAATGTACTGGGTTTAAGAACAGAAATACAGCTTTTATTATTATTAATATTCATTCTAGCCTTAGGTTTATGAAACACAATTCGGAATCGGTGTTATGCTTTAAGCTTGGGATGAAATGCGTAAAATATACCGTGACGGTATTATCAGCACACCTGATTTTCTGTTTCAGCCTCAAGTATGCATATATCATTCCCATAAATCCAAAATAGGAGGTGCAAAAAACAGTCATAAAAGAACTTTATTCGTTAGTGATATTTACTTAATCTGCGTGTCATCTGTTTTATAAATATGATTTAAGCAAGTTATTTTCTTCTAATTCTTTCTGTATAAATTTCCATTAATAATAAAACGCGATAAATCGAATGGACATTTTTGTGCATGTCTGCAAAATTGCTCTTTAATATGGTTATCAAAGACGAAAGCGTTTTGGGGATAAGGATCGCAGGATCATAATGTGGTAGCCTTTTTCTGTAAAAGCATAGAAACATTAAAAGTGTTCATGTTTTTTTGAAATAGTTTGGAGAAATTTGGAATGTGATTTAGTTCGCTGAATGAAACCTAGATGAAGAAAACTGTCCATATTCTTCTTCCAGTCCAAGATTCCATCAGATCTGAATCATTTTAGATGTTACCCTGTAAACGTTGCCGTGTTCATCCTGTAGGTCGCTTACTATCAGGCCTCATCTTGAACGCTTGTTTAATCATTCTGAGATATATTCAAAGATCTATAAGGCATTGCGCATCTCGATCTGTTACGGTCCATGTATATATTAAAAATAGATCTAATGACTTTCTTTTTATATTTCCACTTTAACTCTGCTCGAGATAATATTCGAAGATAATAATGAATATATGATGAATGAAAGCTCTCTTCTAAAATTGTATTTCCATAATAATGTTATTATCCGGAATAATCCATGTTCCAAGATATTTGAAGATAATAACATTTTTGAACTTCTGGTAATTAATAGTAAATTGGTCATTTCTTCCTTGGTTGTTGTTTCCACATAGTTTTAAATATTAAATTTTTATCATGGTTGAGTCGTAATCGTCCGCATAAGTTTTGATTTTTCTGAATTTTCTTCAAGTAGATAAATATCTGCATATCCTAATATTATTGTTCTATTTGTTCTTTTACAGTTTCACTAATACATTTTTCGAAGAAAAAACCCCACTAAATTAAACATGATTGTTGAAAAGGCAACAATCAAAGGCAACAACTGCTGAAAAGGCAACCAAATTTTGATTTAATTTATTACCTTATGAAATATTCAAAGTTCATTTAATACTCCAAAAGGATATCTCTGTGCATGATATTAAATGCTTTTGTACAATTTATAAAAAAAAACAGGGATAGGAGGATTTTTTTTTCTCTAATATATCTTGGTGTAAAAATCTGGTGAAGTGGACCTATTTATTCGGAATTGTATATATACCATTAATTAAAAATAAAGTACTTCATTCTCGAGACTCGAAATCTGTGGATAGTCAGCAATGCCTCATGTTTGGTGAAAGACTTTTCGTTGCATGAAAATATGAAAGTGAAATTCAGTCATTAAATCTACCATTACAGGATTGTTCTAAAAACTTAATAAACAGCATTTCATCCACAGGTACGGTGTTCTAAAGTTTGGACGTTGCATTTAATGCATGCTTTGCAAATACTTCAGAAAAGGCCTACCTACCACACACACGCGTTAAATAGCGGTACGAAGGGAGCAAAAGCAAGCAACAGGACAGGGCGTGAGACAAATATGCTTTGCTTTCATCATGTTGATTTAAGGGGCGAATCGGGAAGCATTAAAGGTGCCAAGTTCAGCGATAAAGAGGTTATGTCCACAAACCTTGAAGGCCAAAAATACGGGAACCCGGGCCAAAAGCATCCAACCACAAGATAAGTACGCACATACAATGTTGACAATGATCTTGATCTCTGTCTGTCTTTTCAGGCTAATATTCTTTTGCTCTTCCCGTCGTCATTATTCTCATTCTGTTCTTTTTTCAAACTGTTTTCTTGCCTGGACGTTTTCTCAATTATCAAAAGCTTCTTGTAAAATGAATTAATTCCATCAGTATATTTTGAAATTACTATGGAAACAAGTTACCAATAAGAAAATAAAGCACAGACAATTTTTTTTAATCACTACTGACACGCTCCCGTGTCAGTAAAATGTTAAAATTAATTTGTATAAGTTGCGAAATATTTTTAGGAACACGAGCACATCTTAAAAGTAAAAGATTCAGCATTTTCTGTATTCAACCAAATAGCCTGGAATTTTAACTTTAAAAATATTAAGGGGATGAATTGAAAAGACCCGACGTGAAGTTGACAAAATCCAGCTGTCTAGCTTAACTTAGCTCTGCCACTTGAAATAAAGGCACCCCCGCACCTCCAGAGCCTAATTTCAATTTAGGTAGTCTCAGGCAAGTGATGGGACAGGGAAAACAGGTAGAGAAACGTTTTGCCTCAAACGGGCAATTAATCTCTTCTTTCATGAAATTTACAATGGAGTCTTTTCTAATTAATTTATGACGTTTCTCGCTCATATGTCAATTATTTAAATTGTCAATGAAATCGGTTTTATCAGAAAGCTATTGTATTGAAATAAGTTTCATGGCTTACACATAACAAAAATTACATAGAATTTATTCAAAAACTCCAATATATTTCATCCAACAACGTGGGCATGTTGGGATCTTCCTATAATACATAAGGATGCCAATCCGCTACGCCTAATAGTGGACTGTACTGGTTCTCCAACTTATATTACCTTGCAAAACATCTCGTCATCTTCGGAATCTCACTAGGCCATTCTTGACTTTAAAGAGAAAATAAAAGATCCACATCTATGTAATAACGAGACGATGCTTTATTTTGATGTGGTCTCCTTATTCACCAACGTACCACTACAGGGACGTTTCTGTTTTTACAGTCTGATTTCCCAGAACACACTGTCAACCTATTTAAATTTACCATCAATGCAGTCTATTTTACATGGCATAATAAGTTATTCAAACAAGCAATGGACAGTCCTATCTCACCAGCCTTAACTAATTTTTAATGACATCTAGAAAAAACTCTTTGACACTGTATTAGCTCAGCCTCGTATACGGTTACGCTTTGTTGATGACATTTTTGTAATCTGGTCCCACACGGAGTCAGAATTACTTCAGTTCCTAGAAAAAATAAGCTTCTTGTACTCGCGTATCAAGTTTACTATTGAACATGAATCCAATACTCAACTACTCTTTTTGGATACCATAATAATTCTAGTCCCACAGGTTGAAGTTTTCAGTTTATTGGAAGCCAATCTTTACTAGTGGATACATTCACTCATCCTTCCACCATCATTCATCACAAAAATGAGTATTATCAACAGTTTGGTACACAGAGCTCATACGATCTTCTCTTCTGATCCCCTTTTGTTAGATGAACTGAAAATTAAAAGCAATCTGATATGTAATGGATACAACAAAACTACCATGCAAAAAAAATTGACAATTATCATCATCCTTCTTTCATATCGGACTACAATCCGATATGAAAAGAATTTCAATACCCTACCTTAAAGGAACCTCGGAAACTGCCTTCCTTTCTCCAATTCACAAAGGATACATTACCTCCTCTTTCCTTACCAAGTGTCTATCTAGTACCTTGCTTATGTCATCTTGGACAGACTAGACTGGACATTCTGCCTTGGTGTTCTGATTAGAATCGAAGAACATCAAGATTATATTACATTTTTGGATACCGGACTTGTCCGATTCCGGATTGGAATCGGACAAGTCTGGCTTTACTTTTGGCGCTATTGATACCAGGCACAGAGTTCTTTGGAACCAAACAAAAAACCTTCTTCATTCCAGCGAGTAATTAATTCGATCGTCTTTTCTTTGAAACGCTACGAAATCGTCCGAACCTGAACCGATCAGACTGTACGCCAATATCCAATTTGTGGGAAGTGTTCGCTATTAATTCTTCGTAAGTTTTTTAATTAATAATTTTAAATCTACGCAACTTACTACAATTGTTCCAGTGAAACTTCGATAGTGTAATATCATATACTTCAGCTGCGACAGAGACACGAGCTAATAGACGCATGATTTGCGACTCATTATTGTGATTCATGTTTTGAATGCAGTTGACGGTGTATCTCCCTGACGATGCATTGGAGGTTTTAAATAAATTTATAATTTTTGTTACATGTGTAAGCCGTGAAAGTTATTTTAATGTCTAGTGCACACGTTCCAATTAAATCGTACGGGTAACGGTCACGAAAGCATCAACGTCGACTGCCCAGCAAATATGTGAATGGTTACTTCAGATAGGCTTCATTCTCGTAGATGCTAAGCTAAAGAGTGCAATATTAAATTCAACCACGATGGAGGATTCCGATCTCAATTATGCAAATGTCAGATGTCATTTGGATACATATACAAATCAATCATTACTCCCGCTTTCCTCGCCTACAGCACTGAGTCATAATTTTCTGTACATGTTAAAAACAGGACTAGCAAGCACTTCCGGAGTACTGTCATGTAGTCTTTTATTGCAGATGTATCTTTCAATATTGCAAAAATGTTACGTAAACACATCCGATCCTCATGTGAGCTATAGATTACCTTAGCAAGGAAGGGTAAGAACTAAGATCTAACGGAGATTCCTCCTAAAATTAAAGCATTAATCACTACTGTCAGGGCTAATAGTAGTTTATTCAGCAACTTAAATTTTTACATCAAATTATTTTCGTTGTGTGTGTGTTAGTGATTTTATTTCTTTCGTGTGATTGTTAGTTTCAGCAGTAAAGCCCTGATGTTGAATCTATTAAGCATCTATTTTTCATAATTATCTATACTGTAGATTATGTTCGGTATTGATGTAGTTGCCATGAGGTGCTTGTATGCCTGATGCTATTCAGAAGAGGACAAACTGATTAACTGATACCCCCTTCCTTTCTCCCTCCCTCTCAGAGACCACTCCAATCGCTTCTCCCAGCAACGATTGGAGTGTTTCGGCAGCATATCTTTTAAACAGGATTTTCATGGACGGTGTTTTACTTAACCGGCTACTAGATTTCTTCCACTTGAGTAGCAAACCTGTTTCTAACCTATAACTACTTTCGCTTTCATTTCCTCTACTTCTGTTGTTTAGAACAGCCTTCATCACCCCATTTTCCCCAAAGCCTAAAATCTGAATTAAAAAAAAAAAACCGCATCAGAAGATTATGAATGTGGAAGAGTTTTCCTCCCACAAAATGGATAATCCGATCAAAATTGCACACCATTAACAGACATAATTCGATCCTTCTCTCTCTCTCTCTGAAAGAAAGAAAGTATTTTTTCAGAGAGAAGGATCTGAGCCAGCTTCCTGTCTAGGCCCGTGATACTGCACAATATTCCTAGGGGCGGCCCTGTTTCATGACAGTCAGGGCCGCCCCTAGGAATTTTGTCGTCGCCCCGTGCAGTAGCATATTTTGTCGACCCGTGCAAATGCACGTCTTGCACCGTCGGGAGAGCCAGCCTTGATGACAGTCCCACTTATGAAATGTTGACAACCTACACTATCTTTTAGCGCCGCGCGTGTGTGTGTGTGTGTGGGGGGGGGGGGAAATAGGTAAACCATCAAGGCACTGTTTCGTGCCATTTCAGGTTACCAAGTATTAGGAAGGAGATATTAACAAACTGGATGATTAAAATCGCTTACTATCTATCCAGTGGAATCCAAAGCCACAGCCTGTTGACTGCTACGTGAAGCCGCTGTCTACTCGTCACTCACACCAAGTAATTCTTCATTCTGCGAAATTGATGAGGTCAAACTTTAGCTGACGTATCACGTTAACTTATAACTATGCCTATCCATTATCATCTCACCTCTTTCCCCATTAGCAAACCATTCGTTTGTTTTCTGTCAAAGGGATTAGAAGCATCATAGCCAGGTTTCATAACAAAAAGCCTTTGTTCCATAGCGAAAATAAAATCTCATGCTTTTTTTTTTTTTGCATGCCTATTCTTCTGAACTTTTAGTAAATGGGAAAGTTCATCAATAGGCAAACTTTAAAGCTTCTTCGAAATGTCGCAGAATAACCGCAAGTAAGATTTCAGTAATGACACCCATCTTAGACAAACACACGATAAAATTCGAGAAAACTAAAGTTTGTCGCTATCGATATTTCCAACGCAGCTGATCAAGTATGACGCATGTTTTCTCAATAAACTTAAAATCCAGTAGTTCGATCTTCCTTCCATTGATGTTCAATTTTCAATCTGTCCGCTCCTCGTGTGAACTGTAGATCGTCATTATGAAATTTTTCGAAACTGAAATACAAAAGTCCATACCCAACGATCTTCTTTTACTTACTATAATCCTGTTTGCAGTTATGCATATCATACTTCACTTTCTTGTTTATCGTTTCATATTTCATATGCTGTTGGTACAAACTTTTCAAATATCAGGCCGATAATCTCCTTTGCACGAATTCCATAGAGACTGTCTTAGATTAAGTTTGGAAGAATAGTTAATTCATTGTTGCATTTGGACCTAATTTCTAAAACCGTGTTTTTTTTTCTTTAAAAAAAAATGAAGTGTCAAAATTGGAAGCGAATGTGTCATATAAAGCAGTGTTCATTGTCTATCCTACCCATCGAGAGTATTAACCATAGATACGCTAATTAAAACTGACGCGAAGAAATAAAATACACTGTTATGAATCTGAATTAGTTTATTTCCATATTCTTAGTTGGAATTTTTCATAAAGCCATTTATTTTACGGATATGTTCTTACGTATTCATGTCTTTTGATTAAAGGGGAGTGGGGTTCTCTAGCAAGTGCAGGAGATTTTTACCCATTCCATGCATCACTTCAGAAACAGGTTTTCGTTGGCAACTAGTTCAGTTCTGTAAAGCCAAAAGAAAAGAAGAATAAACGTAAAAGCGAAAGTATCAGCAAAAGTCACAATACGTGATCCCCATCTTTCTCTTGGTACTACTTTCGTGGCTTTAAGAAGCTGACTAATCTCTCTACATCTTTAAAAAAAAAGTTTTCTTTGAGAGTTTGAGGCAAATGTGGTGTCATGGATTTAATTTTAAACGAATTACAAATGTAACGTATTTTATTTCTTTCGGAAAGTATACTACTTTACTTATAATTCGTAATTAAAATTATTTAAATTATTTCTAAAATTTTAAAAATATAGTACCCGCTTAAATGTTCTTTATCAAAATATTACAATTAAATGCTTCAAGCTTCAGTTGTAACTACTACGCGAGCCTATTTATATACATGTATATGAAACCGTATAAGATCTAACTCACTATACGACCAGAATGCTTTTAAATTTCCTTACAGTTTCGCGTATTAATAAAAATTTAATTCTCTTCAGAAAATTTGTTAAAATAATCTGAAGTGCGTTTCATTATGTTTGCATCAGCAAATCTCTGAACATGACATTTATAATACACGCTATGAATGAACTGCATTACTAACACTATCTACAGTACATGAGTGACCTTTATGGAAACAAAAGCACCGGTACGCCACCTATTTATTGCGGAAATAAATTTTATATCAAAAAAGCAAACGAATTAAGTTGCATTTCACAGTATTTATTTATACACGTGCTGGTTATGCAATTTAAGTGTTATGAGCCAATAAGAGCAATGACACCATCCTCCAGACTTTCAAAAATTCTGGCGCTCTGCCAAGTGCGTGTACCTGGTATTTATATGGCCCATCAATCGTTTAATAATGGGATCAGTAGAATAGAACCTTGACCAATGGAAATGGTTGAACAAATGACCTGGGCAGATAAGATTACTACGTGTTGCATCACATGTAATAGGGTTTTAAAATCGAAAAATTGCTTTATTACGCTAAGAACAAGTAGGGTGTCAAGAAAAGAAAGAGGAGCGTGAAGAGGAGGCGAATATTATTATCGGGTTGCAGTCGAAGGAGGTAAGATACTCATGCGTAACGAGGCCTATCACCGGATGTTCTTGTGGTCATTGAAATAACATACTATACTGTGCGATAATAAGAGGGCAGGTCATTTAGATGAATAAATAAATCTTTATTTTTTGCTTTCGTAAATAAAAAGCAGACTTTTTCATTTCTTAATTAGAATTCAAAAAAGGTACAGCTCCTACATTTTTCTTCTTGAATGCATTCCTTCTTTCAAAGGGAGGAGTATTGGGCCAGATGGTTTCTCGCATACTGGACGGAACCTGAAGTTTCATGGCTTTACAAAGGGCACGACCGCTCTACATGGACGTTTATATTTATGCGAGGTCAAATGCCAAGTTAGTTAGCCAAATATATAACAATATCGCACTGAAATCTCTACAAATATTCATAGTAGTTATGGACAGCGTTTTATCGTATAAAATATTGCAATTAATCATTTATGAAATATACGCAATTAATAAAACATTATGGATAACAGAAGCAGCAAGGATTGAAATCTAAAGAAAGTAAAGGAGTGTGAAAAGATTGTTCTTTAACAAGAATGCAATATAAGTAATTATCCATTTAGAATAAATTAAGATCAACATCCGAGAATAGATGATGGTTGATTTGTCATCGACCAGTGAATCACCAAGTTGCTTGAACTCCTGAATGGATGATTGAAATCATTTTATACATCAGACCCACACAGGGTTGCCAGATTGGCCATTTCGTGGCCAAATTTCAAAAATTTTGCACTTTTTTGAATTCTGGGGCCATGAAAAAATCAGTTTGGCCATTTATGAAAATGTGGCCACTAATTTGGCCCTTTGTACAAAGATTTCAAATCATATGCATTATTTACTTAGTTTAATATTGTTGTCGCATTGTAAGGCTAGCTGTTGGTACCCCTTTACGCGGCGTTTGGTTGGCGGTGACTTGCTTGATGCAAATTGACCGTTACTGAAAATGTTTGTTCGATGACGTCATAATGAGCCTTTGGTAACTGGCTTATACTTTGTTACTATGACTCCCTCAATAACACCAAGCATGCTTGAGCTTCATTCTGTACTGGTATAAAACAAGTACACAAAGCTCCCGCTCGCTATTGTTGCTATAAACTTGATCCAGTTCTGTTGATAAATACCACCAAACACGATGCGGCTTCGTTTTGTACTCGTATAAAACACGTACGCAACAGCCATACCAGCTTGGGTCCATGTCTGTTTTGATCGTCTCTAGTTAGTTACGGCGTAGACTTTGTGTTGCAAGTGTTGTTCCGTCGCGTGATATCAGACATTTGGTGCTCTTTGGTGATAGTTCTATCTCATAAGCTTTCATACTGGAATATTTTGCATAAACTTTAACCGTATTGTGACAATATGCAAGTAATATGTCCAATTTCGTAAGAATGGTAATTAAGTGATTTTAGTATAATTAATGAATAATTTTTTAATATCGTTTATAAACTCGATCTTTATCTTGCTTATATTTTTGTTATTTTCCCTTTACCAGATTGGTGTTTGCTGTGCCAGATTAGTATTTGTACTATAAATTTTGTAGTACTATTATCTACAATTTGTTTTTTGTTTCTTCATTTTCTGAATTGAGATATTTTGTTTTTTTCAAGCCCTTTAAAATGATAACAGACAAAAGTGATAACAGAGGTGGAAGAAAATATAAAAAAGAGTGGGAAGTAAAATATTTGTGACTGAAATCTTCTGATGATGGACAACATGCATATTGCACGTATTGCGAAACTAACGTGCTGTCAAAACTTTACAACATATCTGTTCACGAAAAATCAAAGAAACACCAATAAAAATCTCCCAGTACATCACAAACAACTCTAGATAAAGTTATCAAATCGTCCATGAATGACCAGGAAAAACAAGCAGAAATAGAACTTTGCCTTGCAATAGCATGTCATTCCTCAATTCGTGCTGTAGATCATATAGGTGAAGTACTTAAGAAACATTGCCAAAATAGTGTTCTTGGTGGCATTAAACTGCACAGAACCAAATGTATTGCAATTATAGAAAATGTAATTGCTGCTTCATTGAAAGAGCAACTGAAACATGAGTTAGAAGGTAAAAAGTATGTATTACCAGTAGATGAATCTACAGATATTGCAATACAAAAGCATTTGTGCATAGTTATTAGATTTTTTTGCAATGAAACAAATAAAATTCACGCAGCATTCTTGGGTCTTATACCTGTTGTAGAGACAACAGCGGAGGTTTTATTTAATAAAATTTCAGAAGTGTTAGCTTCATATAATCAAACTCTTAAGAACTGTATTAGGTTTGCTAGTGATGGTGCTGCTGCTATGGTTGGAAGTAACAATTCCCTGTGAACTAAGATTAGAAATGAAAATCCAAACTGTATTCAAATGAAGTGCATTTGCCACTCTCTGGCAATTTGTATGCAGCATGCATTTTCAAAGCTGCCATCCAATGTTGGATTCATTTTGGCTGAAATTCCTTCGTGGTTTTCAAATAACAATATGAGAAGAGAAGATTTTAAGGCCATTTTTAAAGTGATGAATTCAGCAGTTGAAGATGACCAGGAACGAGATGCACCCCTTCCATTTATGAAATTGTCCAAGACAAGGTGGTTAGTGAGAGGTAAAGTCTTCAATAATATACTGCTAAATTGGGAAGAATTAATTGCCTACTTCACCTGCTGTGAACAATCTGGAGGTCAGGATACAAGGTATAAGGCATGGTTGATAAAAGAGATGTTACAAGATAGGATGAATTATTTTTACTTTGTATTTGCTACTCCCATTGTTAAAGAGTTTGAAAGGCTTAATGTTTTGTTCCAGCAAACCTATGCTGATCCTTACGATCTTGCCAAAGAACTGCGCACACACAGAGATAGTCTTTATCAAAGGTTGTATAACGAAGATGGAACATGCAAAATAGTAGAAAATGTAGACTTTGGAATTAAACTTGATCAAGAAATTAGAACATACTTGATCAGCTTTAGCACTTCTCCTAATATGAAACAAGAAAATAATAAAATAAAGTCTGTGAAATTTAGGTGCCAAGCCATGCTTCAAGAATCGTTGGATCAAGTGAACAAGCGGGCTCCCTGAGTCATCTGATATATTTAAAGGTCTGTCACTTTTAAATCCTACTGTTATTCTAAGCTAAACAGAAAAGGGAAAATTTTCTGATCTGCCATTTTTCCACCTAATAAACGATGCTGATGTAGTCGAAGACCAATACAGAAAAATTAGCCTTGTTGCGTGGAATGAAGAAGAAAACTTCAAACAAGATGGAATCCATAAGGAAGCTTTAGAATTTTGGCAAGTAGTATACAAACACAATAATTTTAAAGAACTGTCGAATTATGCCCTAACATGCCTTACCGTGCCAGCAAGTAACGCAATAGTGGAACGATTTTTTTCTTATGTAACATCTATCAAAACTAAACCCAGAAACAGGATACAAATTAAACTGCTGGATTCAATTGTAAGAATCCGTTCATTCTTAAGTGATAACAATATGTGCTGCCAAAACTTTAAATGTAAAAATATTTAAATATAAAACTTCGGGAGTATGCTACAAAAATTTGTAGCATACTCCCGAAATGTTACAAATGCACAACAGCAAAACCCTTTACGACTCGACTGCAGAAAAAGAAGAACAAGATATTCAATATCTTGAAGTCCGGTCAAATTAACAGCCATTTTACCCGGTCAAATTAACAGGTTCACTGTAAGTATTTTAAGTTTAAAAGTATTTTTGATGATATGTAATCGAATATATAGGCATAATTTATGCACACTTAATTGTTGGTATGTTAATTCACACAATTCAATCATTTTATATCTTTGGCCATATTTTTGGCCTAATACTTTTCCAAAGTGGTAATTTTTGGCCATATTTTCTTTAAATTTTGGCAATAAGCTGTTATGTTCATCTGGCAACCCTGGACCC
The DNA here is from genome assembly GCF_054136105.1 of Typopeltis vanoorti. Lineage (NCBI taxonomy): Eukaryota > Metazoa > Arthropoda > Arachnida > Uropygi > Thelyphonidae > Typopeltis > Typopeltis vanoorti. The sequence continues at coordinate 87,513,259 of NC_143570.1, forward strand.
ACACACGAATATCAGTGCCGTGTCTGATCAGATAATTGAGGCCTTGCTCCGATTATCCAATTCTGACGGGGTACTAATGTGCTACAGATTTCCAAACGTCTGTTGGAGGGATGATTATAACAGATACATTATTTGCAAGTTTTTTTTTTTTTTTTAAAGAGATTCCACGCACAAAAGGTTGTGAACCTTTAGCACATTGACACCGAGAGCAAGCTAGGGGTTAGAAATCCTACTCCAGAGACCAAACACGAAACTTCAGACTACTCCAGTCTGAAGTTTCATGTTTGGTCTACTTCGGGCTTCCAATAACCGGATGGTAGTAACAAAGCGGACGAAGAAATTCACGAACAGCCATATCCACAGCGGAATTCTAAGCCAGAGAGCGTAGATGTCATACCCTAATCGAACATACATAATGATGAAATATCATATGCATATGGTGCAATGTCATTAAATAAAAAAAACAGTAATAAACAAATAACAGTGAGAAGAACCATGTGTTCAAATATTTAGGGTATAATTTATTGAATGAAGGCGAAAAAAAGTCGACGATGAATTCAAGTCTTTATTGATTATGGTATAAAACACTTCTACTGTACAAAAACCTGCATGAATAAAATTCTAACATGTTTTAACCAGAAAATATGAACGAATACTCATACAGAGTGAAATAAGGACCACTAAGAACATAAAAATTCCAACTTCACAAATGAAATTTCATAGAAAAAACAATTAAGCATGCTTTGCAGGAACAATCGTGCTAATCATAGACCAAACAAAAGTTTATAAATTCTAAACATAAAAGAATATTTATCGAAACCGACTTGTGAAAACGAGTCTCGAGTAAATTGGAAGAATAACTCAAGGGAAAAAAATATATAGAAGGGATTGCAAGAAACCGGCGGTCGACTGGCTTGTCTATTAAAGGTTATGCAGTTTTATGATTTTATTGTGCATCTCTTTTTCGATTGTATTGCTACGGAAATATGTCTACAAACCACCAAAGTAGGGAACCTACTTCTAAGTACTGTAAATGGATTCCATCCGTTATATAGCCCAACAGCTGTGCATGCTCTTAGTAAGATGCTTATGTTTTCGAGTAGTTTGTTCAGTGCTTTCGTTTTATAACAAGTAACTATTTTCGCGTTCACAAAAGCCTTAAGCTGAAGATTGATGAAGGAGTGCTCAAAATCTGTTTTAACGAAAGAATAATTGGGAAAAAAATCTTTATCGGGTCACTGAACTACCAGAAACATGTGAGAATTCCATCCCATGATTTAGGTTATCGTTTTATTTGTCGCCCTACTTTTAGACCACATCAATTAAATTTTTCCCAAGGCCTGGCCAAAAAAGGGGTGGTACCTCCGACACAGGCTGTTCACTATTAGGGTCTTAAAGCATCCTTCGAGCCCCTAGTGAGCAGGACTTTTGTAAGCTATCTGCTATTTTTTAAATTAACGATCTCTCGGACACGATCCCTGCGATCAGCGACGAAAGGTTAACTTATTTGAAGCGAAGAATCTTCCATGTGCGCGGCGATGTTTCATTAAAGCTTCGTAACGCCCACCAAGTTTTACCTTCCCAGCAAGGGGAATGACACCGCCCAGACTGGTTTTCTAGAGCCGAGCGTGACCACGCAGCCAAGCAACAAGAGTTTGGAGAGAATTTACGGACGGTAGGTCATCAGGTCGCATGCGAGAGACGAGAATTACTGCCATGCTCCGCTGCTATTTCTCTTCCTTCCCGGCGAGGCTGCACCTGTGAAGGTGGGCTTCGGTAGCTGCTGAAAGACACGAAGCCATGTTCAAAAGTGGACCACAAGACATTAGCAAGAATATCGGCTGACAATCTCACGTCTTTGCGAAAGTGAGGGCAGTTACGCTCATCATATTTGGAGATCAAACGTTTGCCTCAGATACCTTTTAACATCTGAATCACTTCCTGTTAACTAAAAAATGACTAAGGTATTCACCATAGTAATCCTCACCAACTACACCATACGATAATGGTTGGCTTCATAACTGATCTTCATAACTAATAAGAAAAAGACATCAATGTTCTTTCCATATTGTTATGGAAAAGGACTTGGATCTTAAGTTCACAAATCAGGTCCGTAATTCTTGTCAGCAAAGTCCATAATTTTTCATGGTATATTCGAATCCAGCTGCGACTTCATGGTGTAATACCATTATTCTGCTTGCTGTATGCTGAAACGGCTTTTAAAAAACATGTTTGGTCTCTCAATTATAGTTCTCAGATAATCTATCTCTTAACCTGTGCTGCAGATCCAACAGAAGTTGGATCTGCAGCACATAAAACAATTATTTATGAAATTACAAACAAAGGGGTGCACACAGACTCCAAACTCCAACGGACTTCATAAATTATCCACTTCTTGAACAACTACAATGCCTGTAATTGAAAAATACTTGGATTTAAGAAAAATATATTTCCCTGACGCTGTAACCTTGAAAATAACCTTCAGCTTGCACTATGGTCGTCAAAAACGCGGAGGGGATTAAATCGTATACCACCTGAAGATATTCAAAAATATTGATGTCACAGCAGAATTTGAATCCAGCCTGTTTGAAGACCATCTCTAGGGCCAAACAGAATCGCATTAAGTACTAGATACGAGGATTTCGGTCTGGAAATGAAATTAAATATTTATACTGGAATTCGCATTTTTTTTTTTATTCCATTATTATAAAAATAACTCTAAGAGATAGAAATAGATGCCAATTGCTAGTTGAAAATCGCGACAAATGGGATGTTGGCAGGCGCTCTGCTGCTACAGCCTGTTTTATAGCCCTTTCTAATCTACATAACCAAGTTCGAATTTTTGCCACCAATGCCACCACGGATTTCTATCCACACAGCTAGAGGGGCACATTAATAGAATACTAAATCGATCAGGTTACACTATGTAACTTCAATTCAGAATAAATGCTAATTTTGTCTCAACCAAAAGTCAATTTAAACAATTTTTTTGTAAAACTTTTTAACCATGAAGTAAAGTACCACAAGACTGTGAATACCACTGAAGATATCTTTGGAATAATGTTCACTATTTCAACATTTCAGAACTGATCAAATAACACAGTTAATGGTGGAACTCCATTTGAGGCGCCATGGAACAAGAATAATTTCACTGAAATTCGCGTATGATCTAGACCAGTGATGGCGAACCTATGACACACTTGAGGGTTTCAAGTGACACACCTTGGATGTTGAAAGATATTGGTATTCTGATGAAAAAAACTGGAATAAATAGTGTAAGATCGCTCTCAGTTAAGGCGAAGGTAGGTTTCGATTCATTGAATTAATTATATTTTATAGTTACCCTATTTCTATTTTATATTGTAGTTAGCATTTTTCTATTTTATTTTGTAGTTAGCTTATTTCTATTTTATTTTGTAACTAGCCTATAAACAACGAGCGTTTTTAGTTTACGTTTTCTTTCTTAATCATTATAATTTATGCATAGTCATATCATATTATAAAAACTTATAAAAATTATTATCTATATTATACTTATAAAAATATGTTATCAATATAATACAACTGCAAGGTTTTTTCGGAAAATCTGTGGATGTTATGTTTGGCATGAGCAAGAGCTTTGAGAATAAATTTTACTCTCAAAATATTTCAACGTGAAATATTTTGAGAGTGAAATCTATCGAAGTTCTAGTCAGTAACTGAGCAGTTTTCTTCTAGATATGAGCAATTTCGAATGTTGGAACAAACAATCCAATTCATAAAGTATCCTGATGAAACAGAATTCATGGATCTTAAATTAGATGGCTTTGAGTGGTTGGATTTAAAAGATCTAGAAATGCAACTAGCCGACTTCCAGTGTAATCCTATCTGGATAAGAAAGTTTATTGCTCTTAGAAATGAATTAGAAGAATTTGAGCGGGAACGTCTGCATGATACCGCGTGTAAAGACTATGAAATTCTAAGCGTGTGGAATAGCCTTCCCGAAAACTTTCATGCACTTAAAATCTTTGCTAAAGCTCTTCTACATACTCTTGTGAAACTCTATTTTCTGCCTTAAATAATATCAAATCGAAAGAGAGAAATAGATTGAGCAATGATTTGAGAGCTGCCTGTGTAGCATTAAAATGTACACACTGTAGCCCTTCTATAAAGCAACTTTCTAATTTTCTTTTTCTGAATTTTCTTTTTCAGCAACAGAAAAGTCATTAAATGTAATGTAAGTTTCTAATTTCACTTTATTAAATTAATTGTATAATATGAACTCATAGATTTTATATCAATCCTATTAAATAAATAGCCTAATATGATATGTATAAGTCACCATCTATGATTATGTAGTTAAATTTATAATGCATGTATGCAAGTGGCACATCAACAATGTCAATATTAAAAAAAAAAAAAAAAAGATCTTTAACACACCTGGGTAAAAAGGTTCGCCATCACTGATCTAGACAGAATCGCAATCCGCAATGTTCACTATTTATTGAATTTTTATTTTTATATGTTATTGTCAAGAGAAAGTTAAAACGTGCCTTAAAAGTTCCAAACAGCATTACTATTTATCTTCGTTCCATTTCTAATCTTTTCCTAAGAAAATTGCAGGATCTATACTTTATAATGAATACGACGGGCTGTCATGTGTTTTGCAGACATTTACATAAGCAACATTTTTTTTTTTCAAGCAGGAAAACATGCAATTAGTGTCGAATGAGTAATTCGCGTGCAGTGGTACATACAAACACTACCGAACCCTTGCAACTGGAGTGTGAATCCACAAACAACTCAACCAAAGGAACTACAAATAAGTAACCCACTGGATTCCAAATCTCTACTTGTTAGATACGTTACTGCACGCATGTTTAGCATCCAAGCATGTAGGTGCTAATCCTGTGTTCTGTACAAGGAAAAAAAAAAAAAAATCACTCAAGAAATAACAGATTTTTTTTCTTCTTACAACAGGCAAAATTTGACTAGGATAGCAAGATGTATTGTACTTTCACTGCTGTATCTGGAAAAGTAATCTTACTGCTGTGTGGTTCGACGATAACACTGGAGAAATGCACGTGATGGAAATTAAAGCAGTTGTTCTTAATACAAAGCGCGTATAGATTTCACCGGTTTGATTACTAAAGAGAGGGGGGGGGGGGATTAACTCTTCAAAGAAGCACTCCTAACGCACGGATTTTCATAGATAACTTCGCAAACAAAACTGAAATTCGAAAACAAACTCTTAGGTTTGGAGATATCTTATCTTTATATATGGGAATAATATTCTTCTCAACAAACAAGTGAACAAAGCAGCACAGTCATATTTTTATTAACAAAAAACGGTTTGAAAACAAAGCTAAATAAACTTATCCAAGTTTTGATTTGAATGCTTCTAAGGCCACGTATCATAGGCCTTAGGCCTCACTTAAGAGGACAGCTTCAAAACCTGAAGAAGTGTTGGTTGGGAGGAGAGAAATAAACCCAAAACTTTTAGTATTTGCGAATTATTAAACATTTCAGAGAAAGACAGATTCCATTGATATACTTCCGACCTTTACTCTATGTAAGAAAATGCGCAGTATTTCTTTATAATCCCTCATCAAATATTACATGGTCTATTTTGATACTTGAAGAAATAAGCAAGGAAGTAAACGTCATAACTTCTTAGAAATAATGCAAATATCGACTTTTGCAAAAATTTGATAAAAATAAGATGCGCTTGAAAAACAGGGAAATACCAAAGGCTTTCAAGCCACATTCGTTCATAAAGGCCGAAGCGGATTTCAGAACGGATTTTGTTTAGCCACAAGGCAAATATTTCACATTGAAACGGGTAAAAATCTGTTATTTGGCACAAAAAAAAAAAAAAAACTATAAATGGGATTTACAACAAACAAGTTTCAGCTAATGTTTCAATTTATTTAACTGATGCCAACTCTTTCCTTCATTTTGAAAATAATAAGGAATAAGTAAAAATCATTCCGTATTCTCTTAATGTGGCACAAATGAAATTACTATATTGTAATTCAAATTTATAGATTACAACAACAGTTCATTTACTATATCTAACTAAATTTTAAGTTGGCCACTGGAATCATATAAGCACTACTTGAATACCTTAAACTATTCACGAGAACTGGCTCCAGCGCCTCTAAACATCTCCGACCTTAACTGTCACTTTTGTAACATATGTATTCCCCTGTCTTCTGGACGATAACCGGTTGAGGTACTTAAGCTTGGGGGAGATGCGGGAGCGTCATAAAAAAGTCATCGGCTTGTGTTCCACCAAGACAGACTACTTACAAAACAAAACTAGACACGATAACAAAGACTTTAACAGGTTAAAAAATGGTCAAAAGAATAATAATTTATTCTTCCCTGAAACCGACCAATGGCATTTACTTGTAAAGAATGTAATTTTTTTTTTGTTGCGTATAATTTAAAGGAAGTATGCCAACTTTTTTCAACCCCCAAATCGTTCATCAGCTTTGGTTTACATAGCCAGTATCAAATATAAAATTTTCTTTCAATTCACCGACTCTCTTGGATGGACATTCTTCTTTTTCACCTAACAGTGAAAGTTTCAAAAACCAAAAACGCGGTTTAAAAGTTCAATGAATGCGAGAAAGAAAAAAAAAAAAAAAAATCAATGTAACTGAATTACTATATAAGGAAAAATGTGTAATGAAAGTACTTTATGTATTCGCTCTGTTTATTTCGAATTTACGGATACTCCCTAGATCAAGCCATCTAAATTTAATATCTTTATAATGGAAGATCGAATCAGTGACAGTTAGTTAAACGCGTTAATGATGAAAATTAAATATTCCTAGACATTCGAAAAGTGAATTGTATACACTAAGCTGGTTCGTAAGATCTAACTGCCCTGCGTGTAAGAGTGGATTGAACAATCACGGGAAAAGATCGAGAAAATTTGATGGCCTGGTTGGCCGAGTAGTTAGCGTATCCGCTATCCAACAGGCCGCAGGTTCGAATCCCGCAGTGAGCGTGGATAATTGTGATTATTTTTAAGAGAGACAGAGATGGATTTTATCACCCGGTGTAAGACCAGTGTCCCGCTTATTGGAGGCCGGAGGTGGCTTGAAAAAGTTCTATGTTTGTTCAATAAGGAATATTCCGAACTATGTAGAAATATATATTAAATTAATATATAAAGAAATATACAAAAAAAAAATTTAAGCCCATCCACTGTAGGAATGTACTATAGTTTTATAAAAAGCTTTTGTGGGTAGGAGACATCCAATTTATGTATAAAAATAAATAAATTGGACTCTTGGTGACTTTTGCACTTGATTAAACTTAAAACATTAAAAACCATTGCGGAGTTCAAGTGAAAAATTCTCAATTGAAATGATGCAAGAGTAATAGACAAAGGCAGGTGATAATTTATTGCCTAGTGTCAAAATAACGACAGCGCAGACCACGCTGATATTAGCCAGCTTCACATAATATACATCAGGAGCGCGGAGAACGATCTCTCGGTAAATGTTATGAAAGCGACTATCATTAAAGTTGGCTCTGAGACGTGAAAACGTCGGGTGCTACAACCCCACGACTGCATAATCATTCTTATGTGAGAAACCCAGTGAATCAAGCTGAAACTATGAAGTGGAGGCGAAGATAACTAATCTTATTCATTGAGGAAATATTCAAAAACTTCGCTAACAAATGAATTCGCTAACTTCGCTAAGTACAGATTCCTTCTGAATAGCTTACCACTCATTAAATAAAATATTTAAAATTAAAATTGTCATTTACTCGATGTGTAAGTCCATCTCATAGATTTAAAAGCACTTATTGAATGTCGGAGCTTTCAAGCTCCGTGAACTAATTATTGCATTTCCTTTTATGGTAAGAAGATGAGAAACATTTGAAAAACATTGTTGATTACTTTTTTTTTTCTTCTTTCTTTTAGGATTCTTATTTAATATATCGGGAAATGCTGAAAGTAACTTAGATGAATCTGAGGTTACTGGTCAAAATTTTCTTGGAAATTTTAAAAATAAGTAAAAATTATGTTTACAAATCTAACAGGTTTGCAATTATGTACTACAGGGCTGTCGGAAGAGAAGGTAACGGAGCTCCACTCATTCACTCCAATCGCTTTCTCATAAACCTTCAGTTCTGCCCTCCCACCTTTTTTTTTTCTAGTTTTTTCATGAGCAGTGTTCTACAGAACAAGCCAACCTCATTCTTTCTAAGCCTGTAAGAAAAGAAACAACTGCTGACCAGCATTCATTTATTGTCCAGCTTTAAACTTGCCGAACGAACTTCTTACTTCACTTTCATCTCATCCCAAGCTGTTCAGGAAACACGTTAACAGATGCCTATTTTATATCTTAACCTCTTGCTCCACACAGGGTACTTACGTACCACAGATTTCAGTCTCTCTCGTGTGTGTGTTGTTAGGATACATCATAAAACACGACCGACTCGGTTTTTTCGCCGCCCATCCTCCCCCTTTTATTTCAAAATTTAAATCAGTGAAAACAGAATGTGTATTTCGTGAAATGAAACTTATCTTATTAATGGAATCATGTGTTTATTTTAATATAACCACAGTAACAAATTACAATCCTGAAGATTAAAACATTTTGTATAGACTGATGGAATACCGCCCCAAAGTCTGCGCTTGCTTTGCTGACGCTATGATTGTATCCATTCTTTGATCAGTGATTCAAGTTGCAGTCCCCACAGTTAATAAATGTGGTCACTTTTCGCAATTAATGACATACAAACAAGGTTTATACTTTCGTCAAAACTATTATGGCTAATGCTAATCATCTAAAATGAATAATATACAACTACGTTATATATTTGATTTAGTAATAAATAAAAATTACCAGTATTCAAAAATCTCTTACGTTAAAAATACTTTTCTGCTGCCACAGAGAGCATCAACAGTATTTAACAAAAGAAGGAATGCTGCTTGTCATGAGAGGTTTGGATTACGAAGTTAATGATGCATTCACTTCCTATTCGAGTACAGAATTTGATACGGCGTGGAGCTGTCTCAAACTCTGCTGTAGAAGAAGTAATAACATTAAGGCCGATTACTTAGTGCGATAGAGACAAGCAAAGTATTCTTAATCAAGATTTTAATATGGGAAACAATGGCTGAAAGAAAGTAGCTAATATAATAGGTAATAAAATTTTGTAAGCGACTTCGTGATATTTATCCGAAGCAACACTTCGCATGAACCTATTAGATGATAAGTGGGATTTTGGAAATTTAATAATAACATCAGAGGAGTTAGTGATGGATCCCATCAACTAGTTACCGCCCCTGTGCGATAGAGATCATCTGATCTCAGAAGGGTAATTAATACTAAGGGGAAAGATGATAATTAGGAAGCATCAGGGGTGGAATTTCAAGAATGCAACCTTGAGGATACAAGAAAATTAAGAAACATTAACTAGGAGACATTATTTAATGGTAGTGGCAATGCAAAACGTGCAACATTGACTGACTTCTGAGTTTATTTCGAAAAGTAAATTTTGCAAAAATCTAACTGGTTGTAGGAAACTGGTTGATTCTTAAGTTGCACGAAGAAATTGGAAGAGCACAGGTGAAGAAATCAGTTGTTATGATAAATATAAGCAGTCAGTTACAGCCAGGAATAGCAAAATTAATTCTACACGAGTTTAAAAAATATACGTAAAAATGAATACAGATAATAAAAATGAATTCAATATGACAAGCTGCTCGGGAACTATTTTCAACGCTTCAGCCTTGACTGGCAGAGGAATTTAAGTACTGTGAACAATGATATTCTTAAACTCAAATCACTTGGAAGAAGAAGAAATATTGAGACAATAGTTGACGTAATACTGGAGTAGAAGGATATCTATAGTTGACAGCTTAAATCATTTGGCAATTGACAAACCTTGAAATGGGGATGACCGATCTCCTTAGTAGAGAGAAGATGCATGTCAAGGTTAATCTATCAACTTTAAATTCGTTTTCACGAATAGTTGACTGAGAGAACCGTTCCTTCTGATTGGAAGCTTGCGAATGTTATTCTAATTCATAACTGAGGTTCAAGGTGCATAAAGTGAAAAATTATGGCCCAGTTAATCTTTTAAGGATTGCATCACTATAATAGAAAAAAAAAAGTCATGAGGAACGATCCACACCATCTTCGATAGATATATTTATAGAGCAGGAAATTTCAGTAAGGAGTGGTTGATTCCTAAAAGAACTTTTACTTTCTATGAAACAGTCAACGATCAAGCACCATTTGACGCTTTTTTTTTTAATATATCAGAAAAGCTATTAATGGAATTCAGCAATGAACTCGCCGATGAAAACACACCAAATAAGTATTAATAATTGCCAATAAGATAATTAGGAAACTGGTTTCAAGTTTCCTCATTATCAAGTGGACAAACAGCAGTGTCCTTAAAAGGGTGGTTATAAATGGACTACCCACGAGAGTTCAATTTTGGCGACTCTCCCATTTAATATATTCATTAATTAATTCATTAGATATTTTAACGAATGCCAAAAGAATCAAAAGTATTCAAAGAAGATAAAGTGCACTGAAGAACTGTACCATAGTAGCTGTGCATTTTGGTTAAGGAAGAAGCGACTTATTTGAAATTCCTGAATGATTTTGGGAATATACTCGTAATGAAATAATCTTTAGCAAATATTAATGAATATTATGATTGTTTTTTGAAAGTATCATTTATATATTTGCTTTTATGTTTATAATATTTATTAATAACAAATACTTTATAAAAACGTGATCAAAAGATTAATGCTTGTGCCTATTTGTTTATAGCCAAATATATCGATTGCCACAGGCGCCGTGAACGTTTTTTGGCGTTACTAAAATTCGAGTTGAAAGAATTCAAAAATGAAGCATTCGACATATAAATATTAAAAGTGAAATCATAAATAAATAATGCAATCAAAATTCAACATCAATTGGTACAATCATTAAAATTACACGGTATTATGTACACAGAAATAAATCACCTAAATCATTTATTCATATCTTAGACACTGATCAAAGTATCTGGTAATTTAATTTCTATTTACGCTATTACGCTGGGTGTTTTTGTTACAGCCTTAGATTTTTCCCATAGGAAATGAAGAACGGTCTTCGCTGTCGTTCCAATATGTGTTGTTGATGACGATTCCTGTTTAAAGAGGCGGCCTTTCAGAAAGGAAAGAAGAACTAAGGAAGTAATGAAGCTGATTCTTCGCATCGGCAGGGCCACTCTGAAAATCTATGCATCTCTACTTTATAAATCTTCGTTATGCCAATTTCGTTTCTTGTACTTCAAACGAAACAAGTCCCCTCATGGAATCGTGTTTATAAAAATGTTGGTCTTGCTGTTAACGAAAGCATAATCAATGACAAGTTATTTACGGAATTTTGCTTTGTGGAAGACTTATGCATCCTCTCCGCATCTAGAGAGGCGAAACGATGTCATCTCTGCTTCTTAACTACTTCCTGATAATTCAAAATATACCGCTTTAAAAGAAAATAACTAAAAGCCGTAAAGTAACTTGAGAAGTATGAAAAAAGGAATGAGAAGCAGTCTATATATCGACTTGAATATGCTTGTTCACAATCGATTATTCTGCTTATCTATTTAAATACGGGATGGCTGTGGATTAATTTCCCCTCTAACTGGCACACCAAAAGACATGAAATCAATCCTGATTAAAAAGATGTGCGAATATTTTCTTTAATCAGAATCATTCCGAAAGACAAAACATCTTGCACGAAGTCTCACTCAATCCTGCTATTTGAAGAATGTTTCTTATTCGTCATTAACCTCCCAAGAAACACCGAGTGAGCGGCATTTCATGCTATTTCTAATTCAAAAATGACAGCTGAGGAAAACACAAATAATGCTGCGACAGGTGCGATAGAATGCGTTGCATTTCGCTTCAGAATGGACTAGACGTTCTTGGAAAGTTGTACAGAAAATAGTTCCCATTTTTTAGTTGATCATTATAATTTACACAAGGAAGAAAAAAAAAAACTACAGTATTTTTCCCCCCCAAAAAATATAGGAGTATGAGACGTTCTACTTTCTAACAAATCGTTACGATTGCACTTACTTATATAAAGATATTAAAAATAATCTTAATTTAAAAATAATTTATCAGAAAATAAATTATTGAACCTTATTTAGGTCAGTTCTTATTACGACAGCTGAGCACATATAGCAGTCTAATAAAACAGTCTACACATTACTTATTAACAGTTAAGTTTCCATAACGTGCTCTGAAAATGATATTTTTTTTAACACTGGAAGGTAAAATTTTCTCTAAGGTTACTAACTCAGCTTAACTAACAAAGCAAATTTCATTTTAATTTTACTCACCGTTCGTATCTGAGAAGAGAAAGCCATACTCACCACTTTGCACCAAACTCCTCGATTGCTTTACCTAGAAGCATAAACGCGCATTTCATTGATATTTTTTCCAATCACCTAATGAAATTTTCTCAGAGCCTCCGTAGCTCAGTCGGTATAGACGAAGCCTTTTGGTCAGAAAGACCTCGGTTCGATTCCCGTCCAAGACGTCAGGAACCTTTATCTGGTCTCTTTCGACTAAAGGTGAGTTTGCCGGTCTCATACGAAGGTTTGCACCAGAAAACTCGGGTTTTTTCGTCCCCCAGAACAGGCAAACCAGCCCAGTGAATACACGCATTTACAGACATAGAGTCAACCACCTTATCCTCGAGGTGGTCGCGGTTCAAATCGTAATAGGTCATGCCTAATACGAATGTAACAAGCCACTAGGCCTAATATACGTAAGAGGAGGAATGGAATTCTGTGCTAATGTGGGGGAGGATTCAACACATACTGACATGCCTGAATGAAGAAAAGTTCAGGACCACAGGAAAATGAGTTTCAAAGCTTCTAAAAGATCCCAATTCAATATTCAAACCGGCAACCATCAGCGTCAACGAATGTTTGTGCTGGTTGTATTCGTCACCACGGCCCTGAATAATTGGCCATGATTAAAATACCTGTAGATTCCTAACAAGGGGGGGGCACGCTAAAGGAGGGGAATGAATATGTACAGGCAGGACCACAGATTGACAAACAGTTGTGTCAATCTGTCACAACTATTTGTCAATCTGTCCAGAGTTATTAGTTCTAATTCCGTTTTTGACGTAAGTTTTTTTTTTTTTTTTTAATTTTAAGCAAGGCTGAGTCAATACCACTAGACAGAGCTCATAGGACTATTATTTCCATAAAACAAGCAAACCGTCCTTGAAAACATGTCATTGGCAGAGAACACACAGAATTAGGATTCTATAAGCGTCGATGATGTTTCTAGATATTGAACAATCCTGTGCTGATACCTATCTCCTACTTAAGCGATGATATCAGGATACTGAATAAACTCTAATATCAACTGATAAAATTTCGCCTACGCTTTTGACATATTCATCAATCGAATTTAAAAATGTTGAAGGTATAAGTTGCCTAAAAGGTACAGGAAACAATGTCTGCTGGAGTTAGGCGTTTGAAATCTGTATACTTTGTGTCGTCCATTCACTCTGCTTATTTCATTTGATAACAGGGACTTTTTTTTTAAAAAAAAAAGCCTCGTTTTGGTGATTATTTTCATTATTACTCTCAAACTTTTTTATATCATTTTTATTTGCATAACTAGAGCTGAACAAATACACTCGCAAGTGGTGAGTAGCTACACACCGAACAAAATAAAATATTTTTTATTTAATAAAAAACTTTCTGAACAAAATCTTTTTTTTAACTGTTAGAAAACACAAAAGAATATGCGTAGTATAAAGGACTAACTAGTAACAAAAATTAATGTAACAAGTTACAATAAAAGAATCGAAAACTTCAATGTTGTTTTAAAAAAATTTTTAACTATCTGGATTGAGGGCTGAAAGATTGCGTGCTAAATTTAATTTAGTATACTGAATATTTTAAGTGGCGTACTTATTTGATTTAGGTTAAAAAAATGTTTAAAATTTTATTTGGCAACTTACGATCCCTCTAACCACTCCTACTCGGGGGAATCGTAATATATTTTATCAATATAAATATTGCGATCAACTTAAAAAGGAGGTGACATAAATTTTTTGACAGCCTCGAGTATAAAAGGCTGGAAATCCACCGGAGTAAAGTTTAAGCAAAAACCAAATAACCCAAATTAGCAAGAGGTGATGTCAGCACCGCTTTTTTGCTTAGTAAACCTTTTTCTTTTGAAAGCTGCAATTTCGCAAAGTTGAAGAACTTACTGACCTAATGAACATAACTGGGTTATTCACCAGTCGTTGACAATGTCTTCATTATTTTAATTCTGATCATCTTGTAGTTGCTTCGGAAAGCTTCATTTCTTCTTATGTTTCTACAGAGCTGTTGATTTCGGCAGTCACTCGCTGACTGATTTCTGATACTAAATGCTTCGTTTATTGTTTTCTGATGCTCAAACTAACAAGGAAGACTTTGAAGTCGCGAGTGTTTCAAGTGGAGTGGAAATTCATGTCTAAGTCGCTGGGAGGGAACAAAGCAAATGTTTGTATCCTCAACTCCACGTTGAAGTGGTACGTAAAATTTGGCACATGCAGTTAGTCACGAATTTGTGTACGATATTAAATTAACACTACGTAAGGTTTTTATTTTATTACTTCCTCATTGTCAATAATATTTGCATATCTGGTGGCAGCCTAGGTGGAAAGAACTGCATTTTATTCGAAGAAATTTGGAAACATGATTAAATCAATCATGTTCTAATTGAATGACTGATTTATCAAGGAAAGATGTAATATTGGATAAAGATGTGACACACACATACACACATGAAACCTTTTAATTTCCGTTTAGTAACTTTACGCACAGATAACGATCTCACAAATGCGATAATGATTAATATTAAAGGGATAAAAATCCTATGTTGTTATATAGCCAGTAAGTGAAACTCAAGATCGAGAACTACGATCTATGAGTTTCAATGCCGAAAAACTATCGGCGAAGGCAATTCGAAGCAAAGGTGGAGCAAGCTCCCTCACTATTCTTGATATTCTTTCATAATGTAAAACACAGCTCCTAGGAGATGTAATACTATCATTACATTATGAGGAGAGGTCACTACCCAGACCGGTTTCAACCTTTTTTGAGGTCTCATCAGTGAGTAGGTAGACCTGGAAGATTACATCTCCTAGGAGCTGTGTTTTACATTATGAGAGAATATCAAGAATAGTGAGGGAGCTTGCTCCACTTTTGCTTCGAATTGCCTTCGCCGATAGTTTTTCGGCATTGAAACTCATAGATCGTAGTTCTCGATCTTGAGTTTCACTTACTGGCTATATAACAACATAGGATTTTTATCCCTTTAATATCTATTAAGTTGCCAGAAAACTAGCCGTTTGGCTTTTCATTGTAATTACAAAATTAATGATTATGAATGTTATTTATTAAAATGTCCAAAAATACTGTTTTTAATATCTGAGACCAAGCTGCTTGTTTTGATACGAACTTGCGTGAGTTATTCTCGACTTCCGCGTAACCTCTTACAAGTCTCCTAAGGAGAATTTATGACACACCTTTTCACTTAAACATAAATTAATGCAAAAATATCCCTCTTGTGTTTTTCTTGAGTGTTAATGAAAGCCACCTTACATTATAACTTGAGCTTTTGTTCATGATAAACTGGCTTATTTATTGAAATATATTCGGAAAGTGCGATTTAAAATCGCTTTGTTCCTTAGTATATTCTTGATATATCGGTGTTTTACCAACAGTAGGTCCTCCCTCTTCTCTCCTAGGAGAGAAATAATGCCCAAATAGCAATTAAAGAAAAAAAAAAAAAAAAACGACAAAAGTTTTGATTCACCGAATTTAAAATATTCTGAATAAATTGATTGTGACTGATGGGTACATGTCCATCAATAACTGGAGAAACAGAAAGACACAGAAATCGATGCGACTAATGCTTCCAAAAACATTTTTTTTTCCCATTGGAAACAACTAGGAAATGTTTTATCACCCTTAATGTTCTCTTTATAAGGTTTCCTGGTAGTTGTTATTCTAAAGAATTCATCGTTGAATATGACAACTATACGAGAACATATGTTAAACCTAGATCTAAAAGAAACCTGCAGCATTCAATCTTTTGTGGTTGTTTAAATGTCAGCGTATGTTAAGCTTCACATTTTTCGGGTTGTCTTCGAGTGAAGGTATGAAATAACTGTAACAGTGTCAAATGATCAACATACATAAAATTGGACGAACTAGCCCATCTTTAATCTTAATGTTCTAATTTAATTCAAGCAAATCAGTAAAAATATAACTGGGTTATCTCCTACTATTCCGTCGATGAGTCTCGATTCAAGGAGGTTTATGCAGTATTAATAATAATAATAACAATAATAAAATTACTTAAATAGGAACTACATGATTTCTCGTTTAATATTCAATTTTCACCATCAATAATTTGTCAATTATTAATGGTGAAAATTTCACCATCAATAATTCATTAAAATTAACGATTATGCTAATATAAAATAGGACTATTTCGTCCGTCAATCGCTTTGTCAGTACGAAAGATAACCTTGAAGGGCTTCGACTTAATCCCCACCTGCGGCGACGATTAGTGAGAAAATCAGCCAAGTTATGTGCTGCAAAACAGTCTAAAAGCAAGAACCCAACAAATGTTAGCAGAGCACAATCTAAATAGTTTTACGCTCTAGACAATACCATACACAACGAATTTGTCACTGACGCGGTTACACTATATAGGAACATAGCTGACAAGTTTAAGCCCTTTTGGAATAGTTTGAATTACTTCCCAAGAAAATTTGGCCAATGGCTTGATTTTTGAAGATTAAGGCATTTCTTAACTCGTAACGCTTTTTTTTTTTTTTTTTGGTGCAAATGGATTTAAGCTGAATGAGAAATTTAGCGTAATGAGCATCTTAAAGCGAAAAAAAAAAAATGATAGACACGAATGACAGAAAGAAGAGAACCGAGTGAAAACAGAAAAAAAAAAATTAATTGCAATTGGAAGTCGATAAAAGTTCACCACAAATGAAACTAATGTCAATAGAAATACTTAGAATTCGTTCATTGCAGGGATATTTGGTAAATGCTAATCGACGAAAAATAGGTCATACGTACCTGTTTGTAGAAGGACATGCTCTATTACAGCGAAAATTTGGTTAAAAAAGAACTGGAAGAACGAATGCAAGCAAATTTGCCCCTAGTTAGTGAAATAGTTGTCGGCAGTGTTGATTTACACGAAAACAAATGTATGGAGACACTTTAGGTCTAATATTTAATTAATATGAAAATAAATTGTTACATTTTAACAATTTGAAAAAAAAAAAAGTAATATTTGAGAGCCACGTCTGCAAATTTTTCTTCCCATCTGCGTTCTTAATTTTAAAATTTCACATACAAGGCATTTCCTTCTGCTCAAACTTGTGCCTTCTGGAAATTTAAACAACAACAAAAAAGTTATGCATACGATTTACTTCATAATGTTACGATATATTTCTAAATCACAGCACTTGCTGAAGTCTTTTCTTCTAAATAGGAATTCAGACTTCAAATTACCGTAATGAGTGATTTTAGAACAAAGCAAACTGATTTTTATCGCAAATTATGAAACGTCATAAACGTTGGGGTATGTATAAATTCACTGTAGTCACTAACTCACATTCAAATCGCCATTTCGACGTTTTTTCCTTTCTTCTTTAAATCTAGATGCTCATTCTGATAATTGAATAGAATAGACTAACTTGTTCTCAGAAAAGGAACAAAACTTGTCCTTTGAAAGCAATCTTAGAGTGCCTTGAATTGAAACAGAGCTACACCCTCCGAACTAATTCAGCTGCTGTGAATATGGAACTGTAAGAAATAATAGAACTTGACACTTCCCCTCGACCATAAGGTGATATTAAAGTTTTGACATTTTAATACTGACAGCTCGAACCGAAAAAAACAGAATAAGTGCTCTTGCACGACACATAAGTGGTTTAAACTTAATAATAATAAAAAAAAAGTTCAAGCTCGACATACATGAATGAATGAAGATATACGCAAGATGGAGAAATATTTTATACAGAAAATGTTCATTTTATATTTTGACAAAATACCTTAACTATTAGATAACTGAATTATACATGAAACACCTTTACGCAGCACAAATTTCTCTGTTGAAGTTATTTTATGTCTTTTTTTTTTGACAAAAAATTTGAAAGATCGAAAAACATAGCATGTTTATATGCAAACATATATGCAACTTACAGCGTGTCAAATTGCTCTGAATGTATTAATTTCGAGTTAATCAAGCTATTTTGTTACGCAGTAGCCTTGCTGAACAAAAACGCGTGTGGAAATTCCATTGAAAGCTGTCGAGAGATAAAACACGCAGCTAATGGACTACTGGATAAACTTCTCATCACTTCGTTGCTGCACACAGCAATACCATTTTTGCAAAGTGCCATCGTTTTATTATCATCGCGGTCAAACACTGAAACGCGTCTTACTGAAATGAAAATAAATATTCCATTAAAAGAAATTCGTATAGTTATGCGTTGCCACTCTAGATGATGAATCCTTTTTTTTTACTAACCATTCTAATAACGGAATTAACTCACGTAAATTATTCTTTATTCGTATAATTTTCACCTGAGTATCACAGGCATCATCAGTACAGGTACAAGGCAAATTAACCAATAACTGTTATATTCACAAAGCGCCACCGAAGTAGCTAAGGTTAAATTTTCTAAATTAATTTAATTATTAAATAATAATTATTTAGTTATAATAATTAAAATTTATATATATATATATATATATATATATATATATATATGTGTGTGTGTGTGTGTGTGTGTGTGTGTGTGTATACAATTATATGTTAGGAAAGATTTGCTGCTTTATAAAGTACTATCGCCCACAAGCGGGTTAAGACATAGACCATCGGATCTGTTTAGGTTAGGGAAGTGAAGTACTGTTTCACATGTTTCTTTGTATAGCCGTTCCATTAGGAACCGACTTTTGTGAATGACTTTTGTCTTGATCCACTTAACTCTATGTCTGGTGTTGATGGCATGTTCTGCAATGCCAGACTGTTCGGGTTCAAGGTACTGGATATACGACTGGTGTTCTTCTACCGAACATGAGCAGATCTTCCTATATGTCCGAAATATGATAATCCACACGAGCAGGGAATCTGGAAGACACCTGGATAGCTGAGATGTGGGAGCTTGTCCTTTGGAGACATTAGGAATGTGGAGATTTTTCTGACGGGTCGGAAAGCCACACAGATATTTAGTGGTTTTATCACCTTAGCTATGAGTTCACTAACCCTTTGTACATGTAGGGTCTTCTGTACTTGAAGAGGATGCTGGAGCACGACTACTTAAAGCTCTTTTTATGAAGGACTTCTTATAGCCATTGGATATGAAGGAGGAATTAATATACTGTAATTATTTTTGTAAAAGTTCTTCTGAAGAACAAAAGGAGTGGGCTCTATGAACTAGTGTTTTTATAGTACCTGCCTTTTTGCTGGGATGGTGATGTGATTCAGCGTGGATGTACTGGTTTGTATGAGTCTCTTTCCTATAGACTGTGAATTGTAGATAACCATCTGGTTGGCGAAGAATCAAGAGGTCTAGAAAGGCTAACTGCTTATTTACTTCTACTTCTAGGGTGAACTGGATCCTTGGATGAAGTGCATTAATTTTTGAGAGAAACTGTTCTTGTGAGGTGCCCTTCCATATGGCAAAAATGTCGTTCACATATCTGAACCAAATGTTAGATTTGGGTGCAATGCTGTCAAAGATACGCTGTTCGAAATGTTCCATGAAGTAGTTGGCAATAGCAGGAGATATTGGATTACCCATTGCTGTCCCTTCGATTTGTTGGTAAAACTGGTTTTTGAAGGAAAAATAACCGGACTTTATTACAAATTCAAATAATTTGACAATATCTGGAGGAAATTCTTGGTGTAGTAATTCTATGCTGTCCGTCAACGGAACATTCGTAAACAGCGAAACAACATCTAAACTAATCATAATCTCCGAATCGTCTAGATGCAGATCGGAAATTTTATTTCTGAAGTCCACAGAATTTTTTATATATGTAGCATTCTTCTAGTTGAAGAAGTGAGTAAATTTGACAGACATTTTGATATTTTGTAAGTGGGACAACCTATACAGTCTACAACCGGTCTTAATGGAATTCGTGGCTTATGTACTTTTGGGAGACCATATAATCTCGGTGGGCGCCAGAAGGAGGTCTTTAGTGTTTTCTTTTTATCTTCATCCCATATCGATATTTTTTCTATAAGGGCATTAAAGCTTTTTTATTGGACTACCGGTAGGATCTGAAGTGCCTATAAGTCGGAGTAACAGTGATATTTTTTTCTCTCGTATTCTCTTCTGTCTTGGATGACTACAGCCTTCCCTTTGTCAGCTTTTGTAATAATTAGGTTCTTGTTATTTTTTAGCAATTTCGGTGCTTTTTGTCCAGCATACGACAGGTTCGGCCGCGGAGGCTTGGCATTAAAAAGAATTTTTGCACACTCGAATCTTGTCCTGTTAGCTGTTTTTTGGGTTAAGGATCGAATACCTATGTCTATACTATGGAAAAAGTCTATTATGGGTACTTTATTTGGAGCAACAACGGCAAAATTATGCCTTTTTGACAGAACGAAACGTTCGCTGTCTGTCAGTGGGCGGCCTGATACGTTGATCACTACTCTATCTGTATCACTGACAGTATTGCTAGATTTGGGGTGGCTTACCAGTGAATCACACTTGCGTTTCAATCTATCACGGAAAACATTAAAAACCTTTCTTTAATATTTTACCGTATCTGACACATCGTGATACTCAGGTGAAAATTCTACGAATAAAGAATAATTTACGTGAGTTAATTCGTTATTATAATAGTTAGTAATATGTCTACTCACGGTATTTCCTTACTGAAACTTATATCGAGACTTAACGGAGAGTCTACTTCCAAACGATGTGCCAGATACGGTCGAGTATTAGTTAAGAAGGCGAATTGCATTAACAGAATAATATTCCTAAAGCGATGTAAGTTGGCTCAGGTTATTCCTACCTGCTGTAACTAAAAGAGCCCATCGGATTTATTTAAAGGCCAGTAGGCCACTGTTAAATTGTCAGCTACAAGAAGCAAAGAAATCTCTTGCCTTTCTGAACAAAGAAATAATAGACATCAAGAACGCTATAGAACCAGTATTAGAGACTGAAAATTTTAACACCGTTTTACGCATGTCATCGACGTCATACCGAAAAGTTTTTAATGCTTCCCGTGATAGATTGAAACGCAAGTTTGATTCACTGGTGAGCCACCCCAAATCTAGCAATACGGTCAGTGATACAGATAGAGTAGTGATCAACGTATCAGGCCGCCCACTGACAGACAGCGAACGTTTCGTTCTGTCAAAAAGGCATAATTTTGCCGTTGCTCCAAATAAAGTACCCATAATAGACTTTTTCCATAGTATAGACATAGGTATTCGATCCTTAACCCAAAAAACAGCTAACAGGACAAGATTCGAGTGTGCAAAAATTCTTTTTAATGCCAAGCCTCCGCGGCCGAACCTGTCGTATGCTGGACAAAAAGCACCGAAATTGCTAAAAAATAACAAGAACCTAATTATTACAAAAGCTGACAAAGGGAAGGCTGTAGTCATCCAAGACAGAAGAGAGTACGAGAGAAAAAAATATCACTGTTACTCCGACTTATAGGCACTTCAGATCCTACCGGTAGTCCAATAAAAAAGCTTTAATGCCCTTATAGAAAAAATATCGATATGGGATGAAGATAAAAAGAAAACACTAAAGACCTCCTTCTGGCGCCCACCGAGATTATATGGTCTCCCAAAAGTACATAAGCCACGAATTCCATTAAGACCGGTTGTAGACTGTATAGATTGTCCCACTTACAAAATATCAAAATTTCTGTCAAATTTACTCTCTTCTTCAACTAGAAGAATGCTACATATATAAAAAATTCTGTGGACTTCAGAAATAAAATTTCCGATCTGCATCTAGACGATTCGGAGATTATGATTAGTTTAGATGTTGTTTCGCTGTTTACGAATGTTCCATTGGCGGACAGCATAGAATTACTACACCAAGAATTTCCTCCAGATATTGTCAAATTATTTGAATTTGTAATAAAGTCCGGTTATTTTTCCTTCAAAAACCAGTTTTACCAACAAATCGAAGGGACAGCAATGGGTAATCCAATATCTCCTGCTATTGCCAACTACTTCATGGAACATTTCGAACAGCGTATCTTTGACAGCATTGCACCCAAATCTAACATTTGGTTCAGATATGTGAACGACATTTTTGCCATATGGAAGGGCACCTCACAAGAACAGTTTCTCTCAAAAATTAATGCACTTCATCCAAGGATCCAGTTCACCCTAGAAGTAGAAGTAAATAAGCAGTTAGCCTTTCTAGACCTCTTGATTCTTCGCCAACCAGATGGTTATCTACAATTCACAGTCTATAGGAAAGAGACTCATACAAACCAGTACATCCACGCTGAATCACATCACCATCCCAGCAAAAAGGCAGGTACTATAAAAACACTAGTTCATAGAGCCCACTCTTTTTGTTCTTCAGAAGAACTTTTACAAAAATAATTACAGTATATTAATTCCTCCTTCATATCTAATGGCTGTAAGAAGTCCTTCATAAAAAGAGCTTTAAGTAGTCGTGCTCCAGCATCCTCATCAAGTACAGAAGATCCTACATGTACAAGGGGTTAGTGAACTCATAGCTAAGGTGCTAAAACCACTAAATATCTGTGTGGCTTTCCGACCCGTCAGAAAAATCTCCAAAGGACAAGCTCCCACATCTCAGCTATCCAGGTGTCTTCCAGATTCCCTGCTCGTGTGGATTATCATATTTCGGACATATAGGAAGATCTGCTCATGTTCGGTAGAAGAACACCAGTCGTATATCTAGTACCTTGAACCCGAACAGTCTGGCATTGCAGAACATGCCATCAACACCAGACATAGAGTTAAGTGGAATAAGACAAAAGTCATTCACAAAAGTCGGTTCCTAATGGAACGGCTATACAAAGAAACATGTGAAACAGTACTTCACTTCCCTAACCTAAACAGATCCGATGGTCTATGTCTTAACCCGCTTGTGGGAGATGGTACTTTATAAAGCAGCAAATCTTTCCTAACATATAATTGTATACACACACACACACACACACACACACATATATATATATATATATATATATATATATATATATATATATATATATATTTTTTTTTTTTTTTTTTTAAATATTATTTTTTAATTATTATAACTGAATAATTAAATATTTTTTTAAAAAAATAATTAAATAAAGTTAGGAAATTTAACCTTAGCTACTTAGGTGGTGCTTTGTGAATATAACAGTTATTGTTTAATTAGCCTTATACCTGTACTGATGATGCCTGTGATACTCAGGTAAAAATTCTATGAACAGAGAATAATTTACGTGAGTTAATTCCGTCATTGTAATAGTTAGTAATATGTCTACTGACGGTATTTCCTTAGTGAAACTTAAATCCATTTTTTATTACTGTATTAATTACTATGTAATTTCGTCTATGCCTGAGAAGTTGCTGGCTGACGTGTATCAGCAGTTAATATTCTGTAGCATATAAATTCTTATTGTTTTAAATAACTTGAATATCGAAAATTGTCCGGTTTAAACACCGAAACTAAAATCGCTCGATGAACAGAAAATATACCTAATACCAAATATCATCAAAATCTGTCCGACCTAGGAGGACGAGATTATATACATACAAGCATATTAACCGAGCAACCCTAAAAAAAGGTACTTAGGCAATCCTACGTGAATTGCATAAAGTAAATGGTTTGTTTTGTGTTTTTAAGTTAAGGCCCAAAAAATTACAGACCACCAGTTACAAACAATTCCTTGCTATGTTTACTCGCCAACATTATGTCATGTTACAAATAAATTTCTTCAAATAAAAAAGAATTCGCCTGTAAAGAGCCTTTGAAAGTGCTTGAGAATGAGCAATAGAGACATGACTTCACTATAAGTTTAAACTTCTTTTTTTTTTTTATTAAACCCTGAAAATTCCGAACAGCTGTTATTTCAACCATGTTTTCCTTAGAGTAACAAGAACATAAAACACATTTTATACGAAACGTCCGTGGAACTGGAAAGTGGAGAGACAGGCAGACTTAAGAAGAAAGTTGCGTAGATTACTGGAGCCATGCTCTGACTAGTCCTCTAACACGATTATAGTACATCGCCCTACCAAGGTCTGTAAAAATGGCCCTCAAGCAAGCTTATACTCTTAAAACTTGACCGTTTAACTTGTTCTAATACATAGCTTACATGAACGTAACCCCTATGTCGTTTCAACTGACAATACCAAAACAAAACCGGTTTGTGTCTGCCAGCCTACGAACGACTTAACCAGAGCAACTTTGATTTCAATTTAAGCTCGCTCTACCGGTTGGATCCAATAATGAATCAGAGGGAGTCTCCCTACCCTCCAAATGTTTCTCGTACAAAATTATTATCGAGCATATTAATCTGCAATATAAATCCATTTAAACATTAAAAATATGAAGTTCGTAGGCTTTTGAAGCGGGATTAGATTAGCTACTAAAATATTCAACATTGTACAGAAATCCGATTGTATTTACATTAAGTGGGGAGTTATAAATATGGGTTTTGAGGAGGGGGGGGGAGGAAGTAGCAGAAGCATTACAGTAAATCACCAGCGCAATGTCCTGCGAATGTGTGTGTGGTGTGTAGATGGCAGCAGTAGTACAATTTACATTGGTCATCTTATGGAGTGATATCTGTTAGAATAATAGATGTGCTTCTGAACCAATGGACCTGGGAAATAATGAGGAAACTATCAAATTCCTTGTTGCGTTCCATGTTCACAGCATTTACTTCTTTACTAAAAAGTAATAACTTCTCTAACTCATCTTAACTTCTTTAAGAATATTCAGCACTATACTGCTTTGAAGATGGAATTTCCAATTAGGAAAAGGATTAACCATAGCCAGCAATATATCTGAAGAAACTGAAATGCATGAAATTAACTAAATTTTTGTTGCCAATGCTTCTACCTTACCTCCTCAGATTCGAATTTACTGTACTGAAACAGTGTTTGAAATAAAAACTTCATGTCTTCACAAATTACAAAGATTGAGTTGTTCACAGATAGAAGAAATACAACCTCAGGTCCCAATCCGCACGGCGCCATTCATCTTAAAGGACGCATCTAATCAACTACCTTGGATTTCTTTTGCGATTTGATTGCCGGGTGTTTCCAATTAGTTAAACTTGTTCGTTATGATTTGCTGAAGTATTTCATTTATCATCTTAAAAACAAAGTCCTACAATAAGTCACATGATAAGCATGTTATAACCATGAAAGAAAATAAAATAGCTAAATAAATATATTTCTGGATCGAAAGATTCGATTCCCAGGGACAGTATCCCCTGAGTCCACTGTGTAAAAGAGAATATTGCCGTTTCAGAAGAATCAAAACAAGTTCAGGCGCAATTAATTGAAAAGAAATGTGAATGAAATGACTTTTGAAGAGTAGCTTTATTTTTTTTTAGCCCTTAACATATTTCATTCTAGATGAATAAGATTGCTGGCTTTGGTTGTTCCGGTCACCTCTCGGTGTTTCAACCGTCTGTGGATTAGGACTGAATAATAGTATGAATGTTTGCGAATATTTTTATACAACAGCTGACGATTTTCATCGCCCGGTGTTAGACTACTACGCTGCTCATTGAATCCAGATATGAATGACTCGAAAAAGAAGTACCATGATTGAACTCTAGAAAAGAGCTTTCAGATTATGTAATAATCTGAAAGCTCTTTTCTAGAGTTCAATCATGGACCCTTAGTCCACACACCGTATTAAGATGTATTAATGTGTTTATAGGCTTCCAACCTAGGACCGCGAGGTTAGCCTAGTGGCTTTGCGCTTCGCAACCATATGCTTGGGGAAGGAGTGTCCCAGGTTCGATTCCCGTTGTAGACGTGAGGAATTTGAGGATCTTCCTCAGGCATAGCCAAGTTAGCCGGTCTTGGGCGCGGTCAGTAAGGTTTTTTCCGCCAGTTTATCTGGTGTTTTTCATCCCGCAAGCAGACAAACCGGCCCCGTGAACATACGCCTCTACAGTCAAAAATATACCCCCCCCCCCAGGCGACGGGTCGGTTGGGAGTAGTACTAACAAGAAGTCGCATCTAAGTAACTACGCAACGCGTAGAAGAAGAAGATAGGCTTCCGACCTATCATGAATGGGATCATCATGATATTAGAAAAAGACAAGGATTAAAATATTTAAATTTTATTTAAAAAATCAAGGCCGAACTTTAATTTGAACCTAGCTATATAGCCAATGATATTAGTTGTCATATTCAAACAGGCTTTTTTTTTTTTTTTTTTTTTTTTTTTTGCTTAAGACGAAATTCATTAGTTACTGTTAAAGCGAAAGTACCGGCTAGAGGCATGAGATTCATTTCAAGTTTCAGCATACGTTAAAATCAATGGCTTAAACTTTCATAACCATGTCAATGGAGTGAAGGCATCTTCAGGGCTACCAAAACAGTCCTGTATTCTCACTTGTAATGAAAAGAAACACTCGCAACTAGCTTCTTAGACAAAATTCTCCGGCTGACATTCATCTGTAGTCTCTCATGGTATAAACACATCACGTCCATGCCATTTTTAAGGCCCCTTTCAAGGCATTATTTTCACAGCTTACCTACAAATTTCAAATCCGCCGGGTTGGAGTGATTGTGCCAAAATCCTCTTCTAGTCAGCAGTGGCTTACCAGCAGAGGGAGGATTGGCTCTAATCGCTGTCACATAGAATATATTTCTGTCTTTAGCCTAAACTATTTTCAGTGACATTTTAACTGGCATCCATAATTCTTTGCTGCCTATAAAAACTCTAACGATTTCATCAATATCCATTCGCAGTCTGACCACAAAGGTACCGAACCAGTGCTCTTCTTTCATTCAATGAGTGAGTGAAGCAGAGGTAAACGGACTTTTATTTTTCGGAATAATCTTCCTGACTTATATTTCCCCAAGAAGTAATGCAGCCTTCAGCGGTTCAAAAAATAGAAAATAAAAATTCTTCAATTTCCGACATCTAGTCGCACACGGTATTCACGTAGTATATATATATATATATATATATATATATATATATATATATATATATATATATATATATATATGGGAATAAATTTTTAACTTGGGTATATTGTATATTAGGATAACCAAGCAATATATATATATATATATATATATATATATATATATATATATCGTATATAGGAGTGATATTTAAAAAAACATCAATGTTAAAGAACTGGCTGCACACAGTAACAGCGAAAGTCGTTAGTTCAGTCACCAAATTACCTTACACTGTAATGGAGATCCCATTAAAATAAGAGTTGCCATTACAAGAAAGGTTTGCCACATCGTGATTCATGAACTCCCCCTCCTAAAAAAAAAAAAAAACTTTTTTCGATGCACTATTTAGCAATATATATTTTTTAAATTTAAGGATTCAATTCAACTTTGTTTGCCTTTATTGCAAGTTCATTGCATTGACATTTATATAAAAAAAATTATCTGACAATAAATAACCAATGAATCTAACATATTAAAAACAAACCAAGAATTATAAATGAACACGAAACATAATGACAAAAGGACTCCACATATGGAATTATATCCACTGGTCATTACATAATTTCCATTAATGGGGAAACGAGATGCGGCCAAGTAAACACAAGCAAGTCTACTATGGGAAAAAAAAAAGGTAACCCAACTTCGTGTTCGTGTATTAAATAACAGCTAATGTGCGTATTGCCCGAGGCACCAGGTAATGGCAAATTTATAAAAACGTGCCTTGTTTTTATGAGTTGTGGTAGCAGGTTTCTCCCGCAGGTCTTCCACTTAATCCACATGGTTTAACTATTAACCAGATAGATTAATATTTTCCTATTTAGAGAGTGAGTATCATTTTCAACATTATTCCTACCGACTACGTATGATGTGCACAGTTATTGTTTGATGTCTACATCTGTTAGTGGGACGTTACCTGTCGAAATGTATTATTCATCACACAACGCTGAAAAAAAGTAAAAGTAAGTCTCAGTAAATTGACGAAAATAAAAATTATCAGCAGTTGGACGAGTTGAGCTAATTTGGCATTGACAAAAAAATAAAATAAAATATCTATTCCACAATCCATAAAATATTCCAAAAATACCTGAAAGATCTTATCGATACAATAAGTTGATATCCAGAAAAATGGATAGTTTATTTGAGTGACAAACAAATTCTTTAATATTATGTATTTGATACGAACAGAATATTTCTTTCTTCATGGTTACAATTCATAGATATAATGCACTTTTTATATTTTAACAACATGGTTGCAAATGTCAATAGCTGGAAAACTACTCTCACCCTTGGGCATTGACTCCAATAGCACATAGCAAAGTTTTTTTAAAGAAAAAAAAAAAAGCGAACTTGTGCCAATAATAATAAAGTCACGACCTAAACATTTTGGCAAACGACTATGTCACGAGAAAGGATGCAACTAAGTGGTGGCGCGGTGGTAAATGTGTGGACTAAAAGAATATGTACTGCAAATAAAGGATTCGGGGTTACAAATCAGAATGTACGGGGTGGGGAGAAATTAGTCTATTACTAACACGTTTCAAGTATATTACAAAGAAAATACACAACTCTATGTTTTGTAAATATATGTCTGAATTGGTCAACAGTTAGTAATGCTTTAAATAAGCAAGGCTAAGACTAACAAAATGAAGAGTTGAGAGTGAATTTATAGTCAAATAAGCTTGTGTAACTCGGAGGTGTATTGTTGGCGATTCCCCCATCCCTTACCCCAAAAAAGATTATTCAAATGTTAAAAGGAATTGATTTTCCTTTTAACATTTGAATAATCTAATACCGTGAATGGGAAAACATTACAAAGCATATTTACATTTGAAACTAACCTTCTGTAAACATATTTTCTTACAATTCTGAAATAACACAATCGGGAATTTTTCATGCATTGACTCAGCGATAGCGTTCACGAATTTAATGAACAAACTGATTTCTCCGGGCGTTTATGAACCAAGCAATCGTAGTTAAGGTTTTCTTTAAAAATTCAACCTTAATTCCAACAGCCAATTTCTCGCTTATATCCCCAATTACGAAGTAAAGCAACAGCCATTTTATCTACAGCATAATGCAAGATACAGCAAGTAAAGCTTTTAACTCTGCTTCACCATATTCCTATCTGTTTTTTCCTTCCCTCTCTCTGCCCTCAGTGCCTCGGTCACAATATATCGGGAGCCACTTGACATCGCGTATTCAGTCTCAAGTCTACTAATAGCAGTCACACGTCCCTCGACACCAGAATGTTGTGTTCCTTGTGAGGCACGCGACTTTTTGATGGTCCTATTAGTCCGCAAGCACCAACTTCCTGCCCGAAGAATTCGTGGTCCGGCACTCCCATACCAGTCAATGTTCAACATTTATTTTTAGTTACATTTATCGCTTGTAACTTTTAGGGATAATTGATGGTTCATCTATTGAAGGATAACAAAGAGGAAAATCAATTCCTTTTAACATCTCTGAAAGATAAGGAGATACGAAGATCTTAAGTGGGAAGTAAATGATAAGAGTATAGAGAACAATAAAGAGCATCGTGAATAAATTCTGAGCCCCGGTCCGTGACGTAATCACTTATCTCTCTCAAGCCACATTGTAATAGTTAAGCCAGTGGTCTCCATTATGTGTTATAGTGCAAACTTTATGGCAAAAAAATAAATAAATAAATAAACGCAAGGGAAATAATAAAGTTGAAGGTGGATTCTCTGGCTCAAATGAAGTTACATACTTTGTTTGCTAGAAACCGAATCTATTTGTTACAAAGTCTGTAATAATGCTGCGATTGCTTGAATCAGCCATGGGTTCAAGGCAGACTTAAGATTATTTATCACACTGGAAAGAAAGAGAGAGAGAGAGAGAGAGAGAGAGAGAAAATATGGGATGAAAATTTTGGCTTTTACTATTATGACAAACATAATACGATATTAACATCTTCTGTGATCTAATTAAAAGAAAATAATAAAATATCTAATTTTTTGTGGTATAAAAGTTCGCCCACCGATTAGAGATCCTTCGACACTTCTGCGCATGCAATAAAAAGGATAATCCATTCCGATAATAGGGTAATCAATCCGTATTGAGGGATGAGTTGTTTATTATTACACGTCGGAAAATTAACGTCTGTTTTATGATCATTGTAGTTAACTATGTTGCTTGTATAACAGTTGGAAAAATTTACCGATAAAGCACGTGATTTAGCGTGTTGGCGACTAATTCGTACGTCCTTCATTTCTTACTCCCCTTCAGCATGAATCGACTATTCTTGGCACATTTCCAAGTGGAGATCTCAAAAGCGTGGGCATACTATACCAAGATTAACGTACAATGCGAATAATATTTAGTGTGTGCTTTCTGAAGCTCACTACATGAAATTGTATACGATATTACCTCTTCCTTGAAAGTGTTGCTTTTTCAAGTTGGTTGAAGAATTCGGATTTAACATTTCCATTTGATCAACAAGATATAAACAGAACTTGAACAGTCTCTCTCGACTGTTACAAAACCTTTTCTAACCCCCTCTAAATATCTTCCCACTCCAAGTTTGGCATGTTGCGTTTGCAATACTTCAATGCAAGTAATATGCCAATCGTTTTTTAGGTGCCATTGTTTCTTTGTATTTGGTTTCCAGTTTCTAATTAACTATTCTTTTTGAATCCATTCTGAAATTAAATCTTTTCTAACTTTTTATCAATAAAATCCTAAAGGATCCATATCCTTGGCAATATATGACATGTGGTTTATTTAAATCATATCAAATAATTGCATGGGAATAGTGAAAAGCGATACATATATATAAGATACCACGCAATTTTATAAGCTAGGTTGTAATCATTTTTTCCCAAGTAAGCAAACAGAAAAGTAAGTCAAGTTTGCGCCTGAACGTAGTTCAAGTTTGAGGCAACTCGTGGTAAAGGTGGAGTAAGTTCCGATCACTTTCCTTAGTATTTCTCGCTAATGCAAAGCACATCCCCTTACGGAGATGTATGATGCTATGCATTAAAGGCAAGGGCCACTACCCAAACCGGTTTCGACCTTTATTGAGGTCTCGTCAGTGGGAGCCAGATCCAAAAAATGCCAAGGTTGAAGTAATGCAGAGCTTATAGATTTTACCTAAACAAGTTGCTACAAGGTGCTTTGACTTTATTAAATAAAAATCTCTGGATGAGAGTAAGATGTAAAAAGTTTTTAACTTGGGTATACTATGTTAAAAATACCAAGCAATTTTATAAACTTGGTTTTAATCCTTTTTTCCCAAGTAAGCAAACAGACCTAGCTTGTAAAATTGCTTGGTATCTTTAATACACACACACACACACACACAGGTTAAGAAAGAACTATCAATATAAACATTCATAATAATACTCGAAGATGTTTCTGTGGTTAAAAAAAATTAAAGCATTTTTTTTTTTTTAAATAGAATTTCCATACATGTTAATGAGATCTGCCTGATATGGTAGGCATTATTATACAGGGAGGAAGAGAATTTCCATTTTCTGATCTCGGATTTCTCCGTCCATCCCTCCTCCTCTTACTGTTATTCAGGACACCCACACGAAAATGAAATGCAAGGGCGAATGCTCAATGCGTCATTCTCCAAACACCCTTCGGTGAAGAGCAGGCGTGGGTAACTTTATCCGAATTTCCACCCTATGTCCCCGTCACGCACATCCAAGGTGCTGCTGTTTAAGTCGAACCTCACTCCTTACAGCGTTACCTACACGACTGCCATCCGACTGG